>NC_135957.1:15246344-15459257 GCF_053455715.1 Rhinoraja longicauda | reverse complement strand
GTGGATATGGAGAGGATGTTTCAACTAGTGGGAGAATCTAAGACTAGTGGTCATTGCCTCAGAATTAAAGGACATTCCTTAGGAAGGAGATGAGGGGGAATTTCTTTAGTCAGAGGGTGGTGAATTCTTTGCTACAGAAGGCAAATTCAATGGATATTTTGAAGGTAGAGATAGATAGATTCTACATTAGTACGGGTGTCAGAGGTTCTGGGGAGGGCAAGAGAATGGGGTTAGGAGGGAGAGATTTGATCAGCTGTGATTGAATGGCGGAGTAGACAATGGGCCAAATTAACTAATTCTGCTCCTATCACATGACCTTGTGGGTAGAAACTGTTGAACGTGTAGGTTCCCAGGCTTTTGTGCCTTCCCAATGATATCAGTGATGTGCTTGGTCAGGGTGATGTGGGTCTTTGATGATATCAGTGATGAGTGTTTGGTCAGGGTGATGTGGGTCTTTAATATTAGTTGCCTCTTTGAGGCAACGTTCCTGATATTCCTTGATCTCCACAGAGAAGGGAGAACCCGTGATGGACCAGGCAATGTCTGCCACTTGCTGCATCCTCCTTTGTTCTTCAGTGCTTGGATTTTCACATCCTCTTGAATTTAATGTACAGACGCTACCTGACTTCTGTGAGAGTTACGTTCCGTGCATGTCTGAGTTTAATCGGATTCAGAGGGAATGGATCATTGTGAGCCTGCGAGCCCTCCAGTGGACGACTGTGGAGTTACGGGACTGTTGAACTCAACCGGCACATCACTCGTTTAGTTGTTGCTTTTCCAGCAGGTCCCACCAGAGGCTAAATTGCAAGTCGCGTTTCGTAAGTGGTGGATGGGGAAGGAGAGTTTGGAATGCTTTTGAGTTTAAAGTACTATCGTTTTTCTTCTTTGGAGTTTGTAATTTTTAGTCTGCAGTGAGCACAGGATGGGGAAGACACCAAGATTCGCAGGTGTTTCTCTGTCCCCCCCTAGGTTGTCAGTCAGGGTAAGGTGTGCCCATGTGCAGTCTGCCCCTCAGTGATGGCTCCCCCTCAGCACCTTGTGAGTGTTCGCATGTTGAGCAAGTGTTCTTTAGGTTAGTTTAGTGATACAGCTTGGAAACGTAAATTGATTGCACTAGGGGACTGAGTACCAAATTGTTTATGTAAGAGCAAGTTTATGTTTGTGGCTCACAGGGAATGTCTGCATGTATAAAAGCTTTGGAATTCTTTTCAATCTGGACTTGCCAAACTTGCATTTGATGCACGCTAGGCTGTTCTGGAAGGTTAGATCACATAGAGAATAGCCGACTGTGTAGAGAATTGGTTTTGTGAAAGGAAGCAGAGGGTGATGGTGGAAGATTATTTCGGACTGAAGGCCTGTGACTTGTGGTGTGCTCAGGGATCAGTACTGAGTCCATATTGCTGTTTGTGGTTTATATCAACAATTTGCACCACAGACTCGGGAACAGTATTGTCCCTTCTCTTATCAGACCTCTGAACGGTCCTTCCGTAAGCTGTGGTACTGTCCGATTCACACTACCCAATTGAGGATATTGGACTATAATTCTGCACTCTGTATCTTCCCTTTTTCTCTACCTATTGTACTTGCACTTGAGTTCAGCTTGATTGTATTTATGAACAGTATTCCATGGTTCCACCAAGATGCAGGACAGAACGCCATAGGAAATCCTATTTCCCTGTGGCTATCAAACTGTACAACTACTCTCCCTTCTGTCATGAGGTAGACTGACTCTCCTTCCCCCCCCCCCAATCTTTGCACATCTCCAATCCTTTCCACTCATCACTTTAATTTCGTGTTTCATGTATCTTATGAAACCAATTTCCCTCCTGGGATAAATAAAGTTCTATCGTATCATATGGTATTTTAATTGGAAAGCATGAAAAACAAAGCTTGTAATTTTGGCACATGTGACAATAATAAACAAAGTGCTGGAGGAACCCACCGGCACATGCAGCCTTTATGTAGGATATGGACAGGTTAACACTTTGGGTTGCGGACCCTTCTTTAGACCAATTTCCCTCCGCTGCCTGACCCGCTGAGCTCCTCCAGCACTTTGTGTTTTGTTTCAATATTGCAGCGCCTGCAGTTCCTTGCATCCCCTCTTGCTGATGTTGTGCCTCTGGTGTCTCTCCGCAGGGCCTCTGAGTTGCTGCTGACTCTGCTGCCGTCACCATGGCTCTAGCTGGGCTGGTGCGGGGCCTGGCCGGCCTGGCTGTGTCTCCGGCGCCCTGCCTGGGCCTGGGGGGCCCTGCCCCGGGCAGCACTCAGCTGGCTGCGGTCCCCGGGCCCTGGCCGTTGCCTCTCTGCAGTCAGAGCGAGGGCTGCACGGCTCGGCCAGCCTAAGCAACAACAGACGCGACTGGAAGCAGTGCAACAAGTACACCATCCATCCGATCGGCATGAAGAAGGACCGGTGGGCGGGACCACACCGGTGCGTGTCCCCAGGGAGGCTGCAGGCCCACCGCAGGACCACTCCAACTGTGGACAAACTCAATTCCCAACTCCCGGGGTCCCCTTCCCCTTGCCCCCGCCTCCCTTCCCCTTGCCCCCACCGCCTTCGTCCTCTTACCCACCTCCTGTCCTTTCTCCCTTCTTCCCCATTCCCCCCTCCCTGGTCCCTTCCACCCTTTCCATGGACCCCCCCTTCTCTCTCTGAGTCCCACTCCTCCCGCCTCTCTGGATTCCCCTCCACTGCCCCCTACCCTCTCGTGGGGTGCTCTCCCCCCCCCCCCCCTCACAGGTCCCTTATCCCTCCTCCTCTTTCCTGGGACCATCTGGGAGGGGTGGAGGAGGGGAGGGTTGCCGTGCCGCGGCAGGTATATGGCTGGTTGAGACTAGGGATATGGTTGGTTGGTGATCGATAGCTGAGACAGAAGGTCTGTGGGGTGAATGTTGTTGGGGAGGGTGATGCGATGTGTGAAGGGTCAGGATGGGGATGGAGGGGGGTGATGGAGGACTGAGCCGGCTCTGGCCGTGTGTTGCAGGGAGGGTGCGGGTGTGCGGCATCGGCGGAGGACACAAGCAGCGCTACCGCATGATCGACTTCCAGCGGCTGCGCTTCCAGCCCCACGCCGAGGGGCAGGCCTTCGAGGAGAAGGTGCTGGAGGTTCGCTACGACCCCTGCAGGTTAGTCCGGCAATGGTTCGGAGGGGGGCAGAGGCAGGACGGGTGGAATCGGTGTGGAGGTGGAAGGGATAGGTGGGGGTACAGGCTGGGAGAGGGAAGAGGTATACAGGAGGGGGTGTGATGCATCCGAGTCTGGGGGAGGTGGGGGTGCAGGGGGAGGGAGGGGGGTGCAGGGGGAGGGAGGGGGGTGCAGGGGGAGGGAGGGGGGTGCAGGAGGAGGGAGGGGGTGCAGGGGGAGGGGGGGTGAGAGGGAGGGGGGGTGAGAGGGAGGGGGGTGAGAGGGAGGGAGGGGGGTGAGAGGGAGGGAGGGGGGTGAAAGGGAGGGGGGTGAGAGGGAGGGAGGGGGTGAGAGGGAGGGGGTGAGAGGGAGGGAGGGGGTGAGAGGGAGGGAGGGGGGTGAGAGGGAGGGAGGGGGGTGAGAGGGAGGGAGGGGGGTGAGAGGGAGGGAGGGGGGTGCAGGGGGAGGGAAGGAGGTGCAGGGGGAGGGAAGGAGGTGCAGGGGGTGTGAGGGAGGGAGGGGGTGGAGGGAGGGGGTGCAGGGGAGGGAGGGGGGTGCAGGGGGAAGGAGGGGGTGCAAGGGGAGGGGGTGTGCAGGGGAGGGAGGAGGGGGGGAGGGGGGTGAGAGGGAGGTGCAGGGGGAGGGGGGGGTGCAGGGGGAAGGAAGGGGGTGCAAGGGGAGGGAGGGGTGCGCAGAGGGAGGGGGTGCAGGGAGGAGGAGGAGGGGAGGGAGGGTGGGTGCAGGGGGAGGGGAGGTGCATGGGAAGGGGGGAGGGGGAGGGAGGGTACAGGGGAGGGTACAGGGGAGGGTGCAGGGAGAGGGTGCAGGGAGAGGGTGCAGGGAGAGGGTGCAGGGAGAGGGTGCAGGGAGAGGGAGGGCCGTGGGTCACGATCCTGACGGCAGATTCACACACTCATGACTGATGGGTGGGTTGGGACGTGATGAAGGGGGTGGGTGTCAGTGGGATGGTCTGGTGGGGTGGGTCGGGGGTAGTGGGGGTAGGGACAGACTGTTGAGGTGGGACAGACGGAGTGGAGGGAGAAACAGTCTTGCAGAGGGGTGACAGACTGTTAGGGGGTCAAGGGGTGGTGGGGCAACTGATTCTAGGGGGCAGAGGGTGTGGGCTGTAGGGATGGGGGAGCTGCAGGGGGGGGGTGGGTGGGCTGCAGGGGTGGGGGGTGGGCTGTAGGGGTGGGAGGGTGGGCTGTAGGGTGGGGGGTGGGGTGGCGGTGGGGGGGCTGTAGGGGTGGGGGGGCTGCAGGGGTGGGCTGTGGGGGGGCTGCAGGGGGTGGGAGGGTGGGCTGTAGGGGTGGGGTCGGGGCTTGCCGCAGGGTGAGAGACTGGATGGTGACGGGCGGTGTGTGTACAGGTCGGCGGACATCGCCCTGCTGGCCGGTGGGACCCGCAAGCGTTGGATCATTGCCACGGAGAACATGCAGGCCGGCCAGCTGCTGAAGACCTCGGGCCACATCGGCAGGATGGCCGGTGAGTGTTACCCCCTCCCCCCTCGGTCACGTGGATCCCTGGAGCGGGCAGGCTGGCCAGCTGGGCTTGTACTTGCTGGGGCTGAGGTGGGCAATCTCGCCCTGGACAGTCTCGAGCTGCCACTCTGACGAGGGGACGCCTGTGGAGACACAGCAGAGGGAAAGACCAGCCCTTGGTGGAGCTGTGGGGGGTGGGGTGGGGTGGGGTGTACAAGCGAGGGTGGAAGGGGGAAGTTCACTGCTGGGGGGAGTTGGTCACAGCGCGACCGCTGTCTCAGAGCAGGTTCGAGGGGAGAGGGACCTGGTATTGGGAGTTAGATGGGGGAGAGTAGGGTTCCCAGGCACGGGGAGGACGTGGGGAGGGCCAGGGTATTATGGAACGGGGGGAGGGAAGGGCTGGACACTCCTGTAGCGTGGGGAGGGAAGGGCTGGGCACCTGTGGGGTGAGAAGCTGGGGGGGTGGGGGGGGAGCTTGGTGTTGGGGATAGGGTGGAGGAGAGGCTGGAGGGAGTGGTTGGGGGAGGTACGGTGGGGGTCACCAGATGCTGATGTTCCCGTAGTGTCGGCCCGGGAGGGGGATGCCCACCCGCTGGGAGCTCTCCCCGTGGGAACGCTGGTCAACAGCCTGGAGCTGCAGCCGGGACGAGGAGCACAGTATATCCGAGCTGCAGGTCAGAGTCACTCGCAGAACCCCCACCCAACTGGACCCCCACCTCACCGACCAGAATCCCGACCAAACACCGCAACCCCCCCCCAAACTCACCGACGACACCCGACCAAACGCTGCACCACCCCCACCGACTGGGCCAACCCCACCAGAGAAACCACCCCGGCCTCCAACCAAACTCCCTTAACCCCCCCCGCATTGGGCCAGGCCCCTTTGTCACTTGCTCCCCCCTTCCCCACCCCACACTCTGGCTCCACACCCCACAGAACCTCAACCTCACCCCTGCCTCGTTCCCCCATCCCCATCCCCACTTCAGTTCCACTGACAGCCTTTCTCTCTCTCGCTCACAGGCACCTGTGGGCTGTTACTCAGGAAGGTGAACGGTACCGCCATCGTCCAGCTGCCCTCCAAGCGCCAGGTTCAGGTAAATCCTCAACGAGCTCTCTCTGCTTCATCTAGCCCCCCTCGTCCTTCGCCCCCTGTCACCCCTGCTCTCTCACGATTCCCCTCCCCCTCTCACGCTCCCCGTACTCTGCTCTCTCTTACACCTGCCCTTCCCCTCACTCTCTCACTCCCCCCTCCTCGCTCTCATGATTCCTCTCTTCCCCGCTCTCACACGCTCCCTTCCCCCCACTCTCTCTCCCTCCCCTCTCTCGCACTCCAACTCTCCCTCGCTCTCCCTCCCTCATCCCTACACTCTTATGCTCCCCCCTTTTCTCTCACTCTCCACCTCTCTCTCTTGTTCTCCCTCACTCTACCTCTCTCTCTCTCGCTCTCCCCCTGTCTCCCACTCTCTAACGCTCCCCTCCCCCGGCCCCACTCTCTTTCACTCCCCCTTGCCCCCTTCTCACACCGTGTTCCTCTCCCCCTCAGGTGCTGGAGTCGTGTGTGGCCACGGTGGGCCGGGTCTCCAACGTTGCCCACAACAAGCGAGTGTTGGGGAAGGCGGGCTGCAACCGCTGGCTGGGCCGGCGGCCGAGCAGTGGTCTGTGGCAACGGAAGGGGGGGTGGGCAGGGCGGAAGATCCGGCCAATCGCCCCCATGAAGAGCTACGTGCAGCAACCCTCACGAGCCCCCGCCGGCTGAGAGGACACAAAATAAACAGCATCAGAAGGAGGCTGCCTGACTCTGGGTTCCTGAGTGGGCCGGCGGTGGGGGGGGGGGGGGGGGGGGAACGGGGGCTGGGCTGGCTTGAGGGGGCGTGATCTCGGGGGGTGGGTGCAATACACCAGGCTGGTGGGAGGGTCAGCTCAGGTGGTGTGTTGCGGCTGGCTCAGGGGTGGGGTGCCAGACCGTTGGGAGTGGGAGCTCACTGGGCCGGAGGGACACCAGGGGATGTACAGGGAGTGGGGGGAGAGTTGGAATCAGGGCTATTTAGGGTGGGCACAAAGTACTGGAGTAACTCAGCAGGGCACGCTGACCTTTCGGGTCGAGACCTTCTGACTGAGAGTCAAGGATTCTTGATCTATTTGGTAGATTCTTGATCTATTTCCTTCCTACACTCTGTAGAATGGGCCAACCTTGGGACTGTACAGTTCTGGGACAGGATCTGACTTGCGAGCCTTGTTCTGAGCGTGTGTGAGACTGAATTGGGGGATTAAGTGGGGCCGGGACGGTGGGTAAGAATGGGGCAGTGGGCAAAGTCCAAGCCTAGCTGTGCAGGCTCAGTGACAGCTTCCACCAGCTCACACTGCAGCCTGGGCAGACTGCAAGGACTCAGACCCTGACTGCACTCCCCTTTTCACCCACCCAACCCTTCATCCATAATGCTTCATTACTGCCACCTCTCCCCCAGTCCCCTTACCAGACACCCAGAGTCCCACACACACACTGACACTCACTGGGGACGGGTTCCACACACACTGACCCTCACTGGGGGATGGGTCAAATGACTTACTAAAATGCCTGTAAACAACATTCACCACCCCACCCTCAATCAATCATCTTTGTCACCTCCTCAAATACTTTGATCAAGTTAATAAGACGTGACCTACCACATACAAATGGGAGTAAATCCTATCCTAAGGAATCCTCTTCAATACTGACACTGACATGAGGCTCACTGGCCTAAAATTCCCTGGATTATCTCAACCTACGTAGTTTGGGTTGCCCAGCTATAGGAAGGATGCCATTAAGTCAGAAAGGGTGTGAAAGAGATTCACCAGGATGTTACCTGTGCTTGCAGGCTTGAATTATAGGGAGAGGCTGGTATTCTTCTTTGGAGCATAGGAGGCTAAGGTGTAACCTTATTCACATGTGAAAGATGATGAGGGGCATGGATAAAATGAATGCTGACACTCATTTTCTGAAGTTGAAGATTCTAAAATTGGAGGGACAAATTTTGGTGCAACTCCTTCCCTCAGATTTTTTCACTGAAAATATTCCCTCCCATTTTGAAGAAAACACTCAAAACTGGTCACTGATTTCATACACTTCCCTAATAGGACCAGCCTGTACAGTGAAACAAGGTGTAAGAACAGGGTTTTCCAGCCAACAGTTGGCTCAAATAATTTAACTAAGAATGTATTGTCATAGTCAAAACGGGCTCCTAATGAAAGTCATAGTCCAGGAGCTGTACAGATGGAAACAGGCCATCTAGTCCACCTTATTCATGCCGAAGTTGACATACTGGCCTTGTCCTATTTGCCTGCATTTGGCCCACATCCTATCCATGCATCTGTTGAAATGCCTTTTAAAATCCATATTCCCTTATGGACCCGATTCTAAAGCTTCCTCTGAAATTCATTCCACATATGTACTACCCTCTGAGTACATATCATACCAACATCTTCTGGATTATGGAGAATCGAGAGGACTGGAAAACCACAAGGCTAACATCACTCCTAAAGATAGGGAGAGAACTACTGCCTGTTATTCTGACATTGAAAGAACACTGAATGTGTGAGGAGGTATCAGTGGACTTTTAGAAAATGATAAGACAATTGAGCAGAGTGAGCATGATTTAATCAAAGTGAAATTCTGTTTGAAAGATTTGCCGGAGTCTTTGTGGACAAAACAAACAGGGTTGATAAAAGGGGAACCAGTAGACGCAGTGACAGTTTTTCAATTAGTTGCAGTTGTATAAAACATAACTACTCTGCGTTGGAAACACCAAATTAGACTGCAGCAGGTAGCTTTCTTTTTGATACACTTTGAAATAACTTTTCAGGGAAAGGTTTTACAATAAAATAAAAGTTTACAATCAATTCAGGAGCATTAAATACAAGAAAGTTTTCTACAAGCAATTCCAAAGTTTCTTTTAGTTAGTGACAGTTGAATGAAACATAGCTATGAATTGGGAACACCAAATTAAACTTTAGAGCAAGTAGATTTATTTTTGATGCACTTTGCAATAACCTTTCAGGGTAATGTTTTGCAATCAAAGACATTTCCAATCGATTCAGGAACATGAAATCCAAAGAGTGGTGGTTCACATCAAGATATTCCAAAATTATTTTTAGTTTTGTGGCAGTGAAATGAAACAACTACTCTGTAATGGAAACACATAATTAGACTGCAGCAAGTAGGTCTTTTCAGGGTAAGATTTAACAATCAAATAAACATTTCCAAATCAATTCAGGAATATTATATATGTAAAGGTTTACAACAAGTTATCTCAAAATTATTTTTACTTAGTGGCAGTTGTTTGGAAAAATAAATATTCTGCCCTGGATACCCCAGATTTCTTCTCAAGCTTCCCACAGTGTCCTTGGATATTTCCGATCAGTCCTATGAGATTTACCTACCTTCACATGCCTTAGGACGTTCAGCACCTCCTCGACCATAAAACTGTACTAGGGATAACTAAGGGACGTGTTTTGAGGAATCAGTTTTATGGTTCAGGAGGTGCTGAACATCTTAAGGCATATGACGGTAGATAAATCTTGCAAGCATGATTGGATTTTGAAGTCAGTGTGGGAAACTAGAGAAGAAATTGCAGTTGCCCTGGCTGAGAAATATGAATGATTATTAGATACGGGTGAGGTGCTGGAACTCTGGAGGATGACTAATATTGTGCCTCTATTTAAGAAGGGCTGCAAGAAAACAAACATGGGAACTATAGATCAGGGAGCCGACATCTGAGTTAGGCAAGTTACTGGAGAGTATTCTGAGGAATAAGATGTACAGATACTCCCTGACTTACGTAAGGATTATGTAAGAAAATAACTGCAGATGCTGGTACAAATCGAAAGTATTTATTCACAAAATGCTGGAGTAACTCAGCAGGTCAGGCAGCATCCATGGTGAGGTTTTGGATCAGGACCCTTCTTCAGACTGACTCAGTCTGCTGTTACTCTAACATTTTGTGTCGTTTCACCTTAAAACTAGTCGATGCCACTGATCTGCACCAGCGACCCCTCCTTCACCAGCTGTCGTAACTTGCCGATTACATGTCAGGGGGTGCCTATATATGCATTTGAATAGACAGGGGCTGATTAAGAATGGTCAGTATGGTATTGTATGTGTGAGATCATGTCTCACAAATCTGATTGAGTTGTCTTTGAAGAAGTAACCTTTTGTGGCAGAATTTTCTGGTACAGAAGGCAGTGGAAGCCAATTCACCGGATGTTTTCAAGAGAGAGTTAGATTTAGCTCTTAAGGCTAACGGAATCAAGGGATATGGGGAAAAAGCAGGAACGGGGTACTGACTTTGGATGATTTTGAATGGCAGTGCTGGCTCGAAGGGCCGGATGGTCTACTCCACCTATTTTCTATGTTTAACTAAAATGTTTGGTGAGGGCTAAGCTGTAGATGTCTACATGGACTTCAGCAGGGCATTTGATAAGTTTCCGCATGGTAGGCTGCTCTGGAAGGTTAGATTACATGGGATCCAAGGAGAGCTAGCCGACTTGATAGAGACTGGCTTCATGAAAAGAAACTGAGGGCAATGGTAGAAGGATGTTTTTCAGGTTGGAGGCCTGGGACTGGTGGTGCGCTCCAGGGTGTTGGGCCCATTGTTGTTTGTGGTTTCTATCAACGATTTTGATGAGAATGTAGATGGCATGATTAGTAAGTTTACAGAAGACGCTAAAGTGAGTAATATGGATAGCAAATATGATTATCATGGATTGCCGCAGGATCTTGGGCAAGTGAGTTGAGGAATGGTTAATAGAGTTTAATGCAGTTAAGTGCAAGGTGTTGCCTTTTGGAAAGTCAAACCAGGGCAGGACCTATGTAGTGAATGGCAGAGCTCTGGGGAGTGTTGTAGAGCAGAGGGATCTAGGAGTGCAGGTACATAGTTCTGTGAAAATGGCAAAGTGACAGGTAGGATGGTCAAGAAGACTTTTTGCACATTGGCCTCATCAGTCAGGTTATTGAGTATAGACGTTACAAGACGTTGGTGATGCCACAGTTGAGGTATTATGTTCAGTTTTGGTCAAGCTGCTATGGGAAAGATGAAGGGTCTAGACAATAGACAATAGGTGCAGGAGTAGGCCATTCAGCCCTTCGAGCCAGCACCGCCATTCAATGCGATCATGGCTGATCACTCTCAATCAGTACCCCGTTCCTGCCTTCTCCCCATACCCCCT
Organism: Rhinoraja longicauda; assembly: GCF_053455715.1. Taxonomy (NCBI): domain Eukaryota; kingdom Metazoa; phylum Chordata; class Chondrichthyes; order Rajiformes; family Arhynchobatidae; genus Rhinoraja; species Rhinoraja longicauda. The sequence goes on along the minus strand of NC_135957.1, from coordinate 15,448,451 downwards.
CACTCCGCTATCCTTAAGAGCTCTATCCAGCTCTCTCTTGAAAGCATCCAACGAACTGGCCTCCACTGCCTTCTGAGGCAGAGAATTCCACACCTTCACCACTCTCTGACTGAAAAAGTTCTTCCTCATCTCCGTTCTAAATGGCCTACCCCTTATTCTTAAACTGTGGCCCCTTGTTCTGGACTCCCCCAACATTGGGAACATGTTTCCTGCCTCTAATGTGTCCAATCCCCTAATTATCTTATATGTTTCAATAAGATCCCCCCTCATCCTAAATTCCAGTGTATACAAGCCTAATTGCTCCAGCCTTTCAACATACGACAGTCCCGCCATTCCGGGAATTAACCTAGTGAACCTACGCTGCACGCCCTCAATAGCAAGAATATCCTTCCTCACATTTGGAGACCAAAACTGCACACAGTACTCCAGGTGCGGTCTCACCAGGGCCCGGTACAACTGTAGAAGGACCTCTTTGTTCCTATACTCAACTCCTCTTGTTATGAAGGCCAACATTCCATTGGCTTTCTTCACTGAATGCTGTACCTGCATGCTTCCTTTCAGTGACTGATGCACTAGGACACCCAGATCTTGTTGAACATCCCCTCTTCCTAACTTGACACCATTCAGATAATAATTCAGATAATAAAGTCTGAAGAAGGGTCTCGACCCGAAACGTCACCCATTCCTTCTCTCCCGAGATGCTGCCTGACCTGCTGAGTTACTCCAGCATTTTGTGAATAAACCATTCAGATAATAATCTGCCTTTCTATTCTTACTTCCAAAGTGAATAACCTCACACTTATCTACATTAAACTGCATCTGCCATGTATCCGCCCGCTCACACAACCTGTCCAAGTCACCCTGCAACCTTATTGCATCTTCCTCACAATTCACACTACCCCCTAGCTTAGTATCATCTGCAAATTTGCTAATGGTACTTTTAATCCCTTCATCTTAGTCATTAATGTATATCGTAAATAGCTGGGGTCCCAGCACCTAACCTTGCGGTACCCCACTGCCTGCCATTCCGAAAGGGACCCATTTATCCCCACTCTTTGCTTTCTGTCTGTCAACCAATTTTCTATCCATGTCAGTACCCTACCCCCAATACCATGTGCTCTAATTTTGCCCACTAATCTCCTATGTGGGACCTTGTCGAAGGCTTTCTGAAAGTCGAGGTACACCACATCCACTGACTCTCCCCTGTCAATTTTCCTAGTTACATCCTCAAAAAATTCCAGTAGATTTGTCAAGCATGATTTCCCCTTCGTAAATCCATGCTGACTCTGAATGATCCTGTTACTGCTATCCAAATGCTCAGCAATTTCGTCTTTTATAATTGACTCCAGCATCTTCCCCACCACTGATGTCAGACTAACTGGTCTATAATTACCCGTTTTCTCTCTCCCTCCTTTCTTAAAAAGTGGGATAACATTTGCTATCCTCCAATCCACAGGAACTGATCCTGAATCTATAGAACATTGAAAAATGATCTCCAATGCTTCCACTATTTCTAGAGCCGAAACGTCATCCATTCCTTCTCCCCAGAGATGCTGCCTGTCCCGCGGAGTTACTCCAGCTTTTTGTGTCTGTTATTGGAAATATGTTGTTTGGCTGTAGGAAAGATGTTGTTAAGCTGAAATGAGTGCAGAGAAGATTGATGAGGATGTTGCCAAGACTTGAGGGTCTGAGCTTTCAGGAGAAGATGGGTAGGCTCGTAGTTCATTCCTTGGAGCTCAGGAGGATGAGGGGTGATCTTCTAGAGGTGTATAAGAATATGATGGGAATAGATAGGGTAGATGCACAGAGCCTTTTACTCAGATTAGTGGAATCAAGAACCAGAGGACATAAATTTAAGGTGAGGGGAAAGATAGGTACATAACGTAGGTCACATAACGGGGAATACGCCCCAATCTTTATCAATGGGAACAGTGTGGAGAGAGTGTCCAGCTTCAAGTTTCTGGGCACTCACATTTCGGATGACCTAACATGGTCCAATAACACTGCTGCGCTGGTCAAGGAGGCACAGCAACGACTGTTCTACCTAAGAACACTGAAGAAGTCTGGTCTACCCCAACAGCTGCTGACGACATTCTACCGCCGCACCATAGAGAGCATCCTAACACATGGCATCCCTGTGTGGTACCGCAGCTGCACGGAGGCAGAGAGGAAAGCTCTTCAGCGGGTAGTTCATAGAGCTCAGAGGACCATCGGAACACAGCTACCAGCCTTGGAGGGCATCTACAACACAGGATGCCTCAGAAAAGCCACCAGCATCCACAAAGACTCTTCACACCCCTGCAACAGTCTGTTCGAACTCCTTCCATCGGGCAGACGATACAAGGCCTTCTACGCCCGCACCTCCAAACTCAGGAACAGCTTCATCCCCAGGGCCATAGCTGCTATGAACTGGTCCTGCTGAGCCGGATGGTCACATCACACAGTGATCCGGCACAGATCTACTTGCACTTTATTCTGTTTTAAAACTGTTACAATTTGTTTCATTAGGTTGTTTAAATTAATACTGACTAGCTAATTAAATTATTGCATCGTATGGGAGGCGCATTCCCAATCTCATTGTACCCCTATACTATGACAATAAAGATATATTGTATTGTATTGTAAATAGGAACTTGAGGCAACTTTTTTTTGCATGGGGATGGTGAATATATGGCGAGCTGCCAGGGGATGTAGTTGAGGTAGGTACTATAACAACATTTAAAAAACATTTTGACAGGTACATGGGTAGGAAAGGTTTACAGGGACAAACCTCTAAACCTTCAGGTGGGGCTATTGTACAAGTAACATTTTGGTTGGCATTGGCAAGTTGGGTCAAAGGGCCTGTTTCCATGCTGTATTACTTTTTATAGAGTGATCAATAATACAATAAATTGTAGTTTAGTAGTTAACCATACCATAACAGTACAAGCAAAAGTTTGTAGTGCAACTCTTGTGCCGTTCAAAGTAATTCTTTGCTGAGGTAGGGTTGTGATTAGGATCATACAGTGTAATTCAAGAGTCTGATAGTTGATGGGAAGAAGCTGAAATTGGAGGTTATGGTTTGCAGGCTCTTGTATCATCTTCTTGATGCTAGCAGCAAAATGAGAGCATGGCCAGGGTGGTGTGGGTTTTTGACATCGCTAGCAGGCTTTTCATTGATCCCTTTGATGGTGGGAGTTCAGTACCCGTGATGTTCCAGGCGACATCCACCACTTTCTGTAGCCTCCTTCATTCTTGGACGTTCGAGGTGCAGAACAACGCAGTGATGCAAATAGTCATCATGCTTCTATTGTACACCCTGTAGAGGTTTGATAGAGTATTTGTCGACATACTGAATCTCCTCACACTTCTGAGTAGAGGCGTTGATGATTTTTCTTTGTAATTGGAGCAATGTGCTGAGCCCAAGACTGAACATTAGACGTATATGCCCAGGAACTTGAAACTCTTGACTCCCTTCACCACTGTCCTGCTGATGAAGACAGGATCCTGTTAGAGTAATGGTATAAATAAAGCTATGACTACAGACTTGGGTCTCTACTTTGTTGTAAAATGTATGTTTTAGTTTATCTTTAGTTTTGTATTTGTGAGGAAGGGGTGGGGTGGGGGAAACTGCTTATCTCTTACCTCCACGGAGATGCAACTTTTTCCAAGTATCTCCATCTGCACTGTGGCCTAACATCGTGGAGTTAGCGGCCTCTTGTTTGGGACTTCTAGAGCTCCAAAACCGCGGAGCCTGCGGACGTTAACATCTCGGAGCAGGCGATCCCTGGTTAACGGCCGCCTTCGGGAACTCCAAGCTGCAGGAGTTTGACCGCCCCGATGCAGGAGCTTACACCGCCCCGACGAGTTCGATTGCCGGCTGCGGATGGTTCGACTCCCCCGACCGCGGGAGGACAGGAGGAAAGAAGATAAGACTTTATTCCCTTCCATCACAGTGGGGAATGTGTTGGAGCCGCTGTGGTGGATGTTTACGTCAATTTTTTAATGTAGTTGTGTGTCTTGTTGCTTTTTTGGTATGACTGTATGGCAACCTAAATTCCTCATGTGTTGCAAAACATACTTGGCTAATAAATTACGATTATGATCATTATGATTCTGGGTAAATGTGGCTGGTAAATCTGTTGAAACGGAGCATCTTCCAGTATGGCTTCATTGCACTGATCACAGATAGTTAACTGCAATGGGTCCTTGGATCATTTACTTGGAAGAAAGAGCTTTATATGTGCAGTACATTCCAATGCCGTTTCCGATCCCCATGCATCAAATTACTTTGAAAATCCGCACTAAAGACAAGATCCATCATGATACTTTCGTCACCTTTAATCCATGACATTACCAATTAAATGCAGCTTCACAATCTCACCGCACTGATGATCCAAACTCCAGAGGAACTTAAGCTTCTCAACAGGAGACCAAATCCATCTGCTTCAAATATCGTAAAGCACCAGAAGAAATATTAGTAACATAGCCAGATGAGAGGATTTAGTTTAGTTTAGAGATACGGCGCGGAAACAGGTCCTCCGCCCACCCAGTTCGCGCCGACCAGCGATCCCCGAACACTAACATTATCCTACACACACTAGGGACAATTTACAATTTTACCGAAGCCAATTATCGTACAAACCTGTATGTCTTTGGAGTGTCAGAGGAAACCGGAGACCCCGGTAAAACCCTACGTAGCTCACGGGAAGAACGCACAAACAGCACTCGTAGTCAGGATCGAAACCTGATCTCAGCAACTCTACCGCTGCGCATTTAGCACAGTGCCCCTAGTTACCCCAGCTGCATCTGCAAGAAACCTCATTTCTCCAAGGACCACAGCCATCTTATTGTTGAGGGTGTGTGTAGGAAGGAACTGCAGATGCTGGTTTACACCGAAGATAGACACAAAATGATGGAGTAACTCAGCGGGACAGGCAAAAGTCTCGACCCGAAACGTCACCCATTCCTTCTCTCCAGCGATGCTGCTTTTCCCGTTGAGTTACTCCAGCATTGTGTATCTATCGTATTGTTGAAGGATATGGGACAAGCACGGGAAAATGGCAGTCGCTTAGATAGGCCACCCTGGTGCCATGGACGAGTTACGCTGAAGGGGCTGTTTCTATGCTGTATGACATCTGCATTTGCTGATGCTGCATGGAATCGATTTAATGTATTTGAAAAAAATAAAAATACTTTAATTAAAGAACAAGGGTGAGACACACCTAAAGTAGTTTCATTTAAAAAAAATCTTTCATCTTGATTAAGCATCCCTCTAAATCCATCTATATATTTAATTGAAGTGGTGAGGTTGGATTGTGCTTCTCCTTGGCCTGCTGGACCTGTTGCAATCTCAATCTCCAGTCTGTTACAAAGATCTGTTACAATTTGTCTGTTACAAAAATCTGTTACAATTATCAATCTCCAGTCACTGCCCCCTCCCCAAATGTCCCACATCATAGCTGCGGCGAGGCTTATGCAATAGTCCTTTTCTGTGACTGTGAAGAGAGTTATGATGAACCATCATGCCCTAATATTCGTGAAGCCTTCCATATTTTTTCGAGTGATGCTGGAAGATCATCAACTCGGCGAAAGACGCTCTTTGGTCTGCCCGAGCTTTGTTGACCTCCCAACAGAGCGAGCTGTCCGTCGGGGAATGTTGCCGACTGGCCCACTGCAGACGTACGTGCTGAGGGACGCACTGAAGCTTGGCGCAGCCAACGCCAAGGCTCTGTGGGGGAGGACCACAGTCTAGGGTCCTTCCGCTGCTGGACATGAGGGGCAGGGTGTGGTGGAGACGCTCCTCAAAATAAGGGAAGGGATTCCACGCCAGTGGGCCACGTGAGTGGCAAGGGTGGTGGGTATTTTTTTATGTAATTGGTGTATTGAATATCTGTATTGAATATATGTATAGCCTCCGAGAATGTCGGATGGAGCTTTGGGGGTTCAGTCTGAAGAAGGGTCTCGACCCGAAACGTCACCCATTCCTTCTCTCCCGAGATGCTGCCTGACCTGCTGAGTTACTCCAGCATTTTGTGAATAAATTCCTTCGATTTGTATCAGCATCTGCAGTTATCTTCTTATACTACTTGGAAGGAACATGTTTTGTATATATTTATTTCTTGAATAAAGTATTTTTTGATAATAAAACAAAATTAAAACAAAAAAATCAGGCCCTAATTGTTTGGTTGGCAACCATCCTATTTCATGTTGAAATGCAGTAACCTGGGGTAGCGAGCTGTGAGCTATATGTGAGGGCACTATTGGAGAATCAATTGTGGTCGAAAAGATGTTGACATCTGAAAAAGCCAGTACACTATTTATAAAGTACCGCCGCATCCAGTGATCATTCTGCTGCCATCAGATCTACACTAACTGTTGAGAGTAGTGCTGTCATCCCTCCACTCCTGGATGACAACAATCTGTTCCCAGATAGCAGGTTTCTGCATCAGGTGTTTAATTTAATTTAGAGATACAGCATTGAAACAGGCCCTCTGCCCGCCGTGTGCATGCCGATCATAGATCACCCATTCACACTAGTTTATGTTATTCCGTTTTCTCATCCATTACCTACACATTAGGGACCTTTTTTTCCAGAGGGCAATTAACCTGCAAAGCCGCGCATCTTTGGGACGTGGGAGGAAACCGGAGGAAACCCACGTGGTTACCGGGAGAACATGGAGGAGTGAAGTCTGCTCTTAGGTGCTCAGTGGAACGGAATGAAAACTGTGTCTTGCTTTTTTGGAGGAAGGGGACTAATCCCTCACCATCTGAACCACTCTTGTCAGCATTTATAGCAAGTGAAGCTCCCATAACTTCCTGATGTGTTCCTTGTTCCAAAAGAAAGGTGCGTGGGACATTAGAAGTGCATACCCGCTTGACATTACTTACAATTCAACGGGTTCTGAAGCAGCTTTCCCAAGCATGCTCTCCTGTTGCAGCGCACAAGAACTACACCAGAACTGTGCACAATACTCTCAGAGCAGCCTAACTAATAATTTGTATAACTGTAACATGACATCCTAACCCTTGTCCTCAATAACCTGGCTAATGAAGCCACGGGCGGCATACCATGTGCCTTAGATATAGATACCAGGAACTGCCTTCTTCGCCAGCCTACCCCTGCTGCCACTTTGTGTCCCTAGATGTTTCTGTTCAACAGCAGACCCGAGGGACCTGTCATTCACTGTGTATGTCCGACTCTGTAACTTTCCAACATGCATACTTTCGCACTTGTCTGACTTAATTTCCATCTGCCGTTTCTTTGGTCACTTCCCCGGTTAATCAATGTCCTGTTGTAACCTTAGACTTCCCTGTGATCTTTGTCTCAGAGGTACATCCTGTGATAAAAGTGTGGTAATTGTAAGTGCATCCGCCGTAACTAGGAATGCCCAGCAGGCATGCAATTATACAGAGATATTGCTGTGGGGGAAGGAGGCAAGGCAAAAGGACAGGTTAGAAATGTCTTTAACTTCTCCGTCCAGATATCCTGAGCCCAGGCAGGACTGATCCGTTGGATAAGCCTTTGGTACAGTAGGGGCCCTGCTCCACAAAGAGGCAAGTAGTTTAGGCGGAGGCGCCGTGAAGTGGACGCATCGCTTCTGTTTATTCACAAAATGCTGGAGTAACTCAGCAGGTCAGGCAGCATCTCGGGAGAGAAGGAATGGGTGATGTTTCGGGTCGAGACCCTTCTTCAGACTGATGTCGGGGGTGGGACAAAGGAAGGATATAGGTGGAGACAGGAAGATAGAGGGAGATCTGGGAAGGAGGAGGGGAAGGGAGGGACAGAGGAGCTATCTGAAGTTGGAGAAGTCGACGTTCATACCACCGGGCCGCAAACTGCCCAGGCGAAATATGAGGTGCTGCTCCTCCAATTTCCGGCGGGTCGCTTCTGTTTGTTGTGTTTATTGCAATTTTTCACGTGTTGGCTGCCAATTAAAAGGGCCGGGGCATCACTAATATTATTTTGGTTGCTTCTTATCATTCATCCACGGGACATAATGACTTAAAATGAGCACAGTCGAACGTTGCGACGGCGATATTGAGCGAAACGTGAAATGTAATTATTTTGGGTTGCTTTTATTCGGTTTGGAAGCCCATGGATACTGGAATTACTCCACTTCAAGATCCGTTGTGTGAACTGGGAGCACGTTCGCTCACCTGCCTCTCAGCTCAAGGGTGTTTAATATTTGTACCGATAACGGAACCATGAAATTTCCACTTGCTGCATCTTAATGTAAACGCAATAACACACAGATAATATATAATAATCAAAAATACAATCATACATAACTTCCAAACTGTCAGCAGAGGGCAGCACTGAAACTTCCAATGGCTCTGGTTTCGTGGATAAGCCCTAAAGAACTGGATCCCTGATGTTAATTAGCACCCGAAGCAGTAATCTTTGAACACAAGTCGCACCGACATTTCCACCAAGACTGAATACGGAAACCCAGTTGCGCTGACATTAACCGGGGAGAGTTAAATCGCGGCGCTAGTTTAATAGCCCTATTCAGGAGCAAATGCATTTTAAAGTCACCGTTTCTAGCGGGGTTGAGTTATTTGGCAATAACGATTGGTGATTAGTGGTAAGAAATTTAGAAGGGTAGGAGGCAGTGTGGAGAGAGAAATGAAATGAGAATTACAGGAATTCTGGTAAAACAACAACCAGGTAACAACATGGTAACACTTTTACTGAGGTCCAGGACACTGCAGATGCTGCAATTGGAGCCACAAACAATCGGCGGGAGGAACTCAGCGAGTTCCGATGCAGGGTTCAATGGTTTCTTTATTGTCACGTGTACCAGGTACAATGAAATCCATTTTTTGCACACAGCTCAACAAGACATGGTTCGACTCGATACGTCGACAATTCCTTTACCTTCACTGATCCCGCTCGACCCGCTAAATTCCCCCTGTAGATTTGGAGTTGCTCCATTTGAATGGATCCTGGAAGCAGATTCACAATTAACTTTTAACGAGAAATTAATAAATTATATAACGGGAAACATATAGTCAGACATTGGAAATCGCGCAGAGTGTGGGATGATTATATTATTCTTGAGCATTTATCGACGCAAATAGTCAGATAGCGTGGTACATAGATACATAGACAATAGGTGCAGGAGTAGGCCATCGGGCCCTTTGAGTCAGCACCGCCATTCAATGTGAACATGGCTGATCATCCACAATCAGTACCCCGTTTCTGCCTTCTCTCCATACTCCTTGATTCCACCATCCCTAAGAGCTCTATCTAACTCTCTTTTGAATGCATCCAGTGAATCTGCCTCCACTGCCTTCTGAGGCAAAGAATTCCACAAATTTACAACTCTGTGTGAAAAAGTTTTCCTCATCTCAGCTCTAAATGGCCTACCCCTTATTATTAAACGGTGCCCCCTGGTTCTGGACTCCCCCAACATCGGGAACATGTTTCCTGCATCACTTAATAATTTTATATTTTCTATAAGATCCCCTCTCATCCTTCTAAATTCCAGTGAATACAACCCCAGTCGCTCCATTCTTTCATCATATGACTGTCCCGCCATCCCGGGAATTAACCTCGTGAACGTACGCTGCGCTCCCCCAATGGCAAGAATGTCCTTCCTCAAATTAGGAGACCAAAACTGCACACAACACTCCAGGTGTGGCCTCACCAGAGCCCGGTACAACTGCAGAAGGACCTCTTTGTTCCTATTCTCAACTCCTCTCGTTATGAAGGCCAACGTGCCATTAGCTTTCTTCACTGCCTGTTGTAACTGTATACTTACTTTCAGTGACTGATGTACTAGGACACCCAGATCTCGTTGTACGTTTCCCTTTTCCTAACCTGACACCATTCAGATAATAATCTGCCTTCTTGTTCTTGCCTCCAAAGTGGATAACCTCACATTTATGCACATTATACTACATCTGCTCACTCACCGAACCTGTCCAAGTCACTCTGCATCCTCTTTACAGTTCACACTGCCACCCAGCTTTGTGTCATCTACAAATTTGCTAATGTTACTTTTAATTATTTCGTCTAAATCATTAATGTATATTGTAAATAGCTGCGGTCCCAGCACCGAGCCTTGCGGCACTCCACTAGTCACTGTCTGCCATTCTGAAAGTGACCCGTTAATTCCTACTCTTTGTTTCCTGTCTACCAACCAAATTTCTATCCATGTCAATACACTACCCCCAATACCATGTGCTCTAATTTTGCCCACTAATCTCCTGTGTGGGACCTTATCAGAAAGTCCAGGTACACTACATCCACTGGCTTTCCCTTATCCATTTTACTTGTTAAATATGATCGTATGATCCTACAATAATTTATAAAGAAATTCACTAAAATGACCCCGTAATCTCACACATCAACTCCTAGTTGCGGTTGTTGTAAAATAGCTGCACGCTAACATTGACTGTTTTTGGATAGGAAAAAAACTGCAGATGATGGTATAAATCGAAGGTAGACAAAAAAATGCTGGAGTTTCAGCGGGTTAGGCAGTATCTCTGGAGAGAAGGAATGGGTCTGAAGAAGGGTCTCGACCCGAAACGTCACCCTTTCCTTCTCTCCAGAGCTGCTGCGTGACCCGCTGAGTTACTCCAGCGTTTTTTGTCTATCTTGACTATGTTTTTGCTTGATGCCGTTTCTCCTTGTGATTATTTTCAACCCTCAGTTTACAACGGTCAGCGAGATATACTGCGATTGCACAGAAAATATTTCCTGATCGGATGCTTTTAAGGTTTTGATTTTTACAGTAATCTGCAGCTCTAAACTGTTTTTTTCTCTTCCATCCTATTATCTTATTTAAAATGTATTTTCTTCGTTCAATGTGTACCTATTTTCAAAGTAATACAATACAGTACAAACGAATAAACGAATGTCCCGCACAAAATGTGTGCAACGCTTTGTGGATGGGTACAGGATATAAATAACGATCCAAGTACACAATGGATAAAAAAAAGTATCATCCAGTGTGGTAACCGGGTATATCAATATGCTTTCAATGTTCAAATTCGTCGGCTAATGTGTTCTAGGTTGTTGAGAGTGCCACATTCAGCTTTGATCACTTTTCAGCGATTCTGCTGAGAAGTCCATGCAAGTTGAAGCCTCTGAAACAAGATAAATTACCAGTCTGTCTCACAAATAAAGAATCGGCTATCAGTGATGGGAGCCTCTCTTGCACAACACCAAGATGGGCGAAAACACGAGCATGGTCAAACATTGCGACGGGGTTGGCAGACTAAAAATGGAACCAGAATTGCCCTAATCTCTTTCCAGCCTTACTGGCCGCAAGGAGCCCCCAGCTGCATAATGTAAATCCCTTCTGTTCTTCCGTGTGTGCAGCCCGTAACTCTCAGCTATTTGTCATCGCTCGCAATGACTCCGTCGGTGGAGGTTTAACAGGACCGGCCCGAGGGGACTAAATTGAGAGAGCGCCGTCTCATTTGCAGGATCCTACCCAGCTTCTTGCAGGGAGAACCAACTAAATCCTCTCATGAATCGGGGTATCTATCCCGGGGATGCATGGCGAAGGTTGCCCGACAATTATTAGCGTAGTTGACACAAAATGCTGGAGTAACTCAGCGGGACAGGCGGCATCTCTGGAGAGAAGGAATGGGCGACGTTCCGGGTCGAGACTTTCTTCAGATTTCAGACCCATTCCTTTTCTCCACAGATGCTGCCTGTCCCGCTGAGTAACTCCAACTTTTGGTGTCCATCTTCGATGTAAACCAGCATCTGCAGTTCCTTCCTGCACATTATTAACGTAGGTGTTCGCTGCAGGATCAGTCAAGCCTGCGACGCTCACCTTTCCTTCTCGGAGACACAAAGCCCTCTTGTCCTGGGCAAGGCGGCTCCGCCCGCCCCGCCGGAAGCGCCCGCCCTCGCCCCGCCCCGCCGCCTCCCCATTGGCCCACACAGGGGACCTGCGGGCACTGGCATCCAGAGCGAAGCTCTCTATTGGTCAGTTCTGCTGCACAGGCCCGCCTCCTCGGCGAAAGGGCGGCGGCGATTGGTTGCGGAAGCCATCAATCAGAGGCGGCGCCGGCTGTTTGCGGTGAGCGGGGTCGGTTGCGGCGACCGTTTGATTCCGTGCGTCCCCCGCCCGCGAGCTTCCCGACAGTTGGGAGCGCGAGCTGTGTTCAGGCCGCGCCAGGCGGTCGCTCAGTGAGGCCCAGCCCAGCCCGCAGCGACCGCCGCCCCTTCCCGATCCCTCCATCCCCATCTTGTTCTGCTTCACTCCCACCTTTTTGCTGTTGCTTCCATGGCGAAGAGGACGGCTGCTGCTGCTGCTGCTGCGGCGGCTGTGTGGGCCGCCGCCCTCCTGGCGCAAGGTAAGCGGAGAGAGAAGGGAACCGGAGCCAGCGTTACACTGTATTGCATTGCATTGCTTTGCATTGCATTGCACTGCGGGGCTTGTGCTCGTGCGCTGGGTGGGGGTGAACGAACGAAGCAACAGCCCCGCAGTCCAGGGCTGGCGGAAAGGAGAGTTTCTGCTGGAAGTTTTATCATCTGTTCCGGCACGGTGCCGGTGAACTTGTCGGTAGTTTCACGCAAATACAATATCATCCCGCTGAAAGAGCGTGCAGCGCCTTTGCAGGGAATTTATTCCAGGCAAGATGTCAGCGCGGCTTGAGAGTTTGCAACAATACATGTAGTGTGAACATGTGTGTTTGAGAGCCGCTGCCGTAACCCCAGTAACAACGAGTGAAGAGAAGACGGCGATTGGTGACTGCCTATCTGTTTCCATCCAGGTGTTTTATTCCATTTTTGTTTAAAAAAATCCTCAAACTGAACCACTTAAAAATACCCGGAGCCCGACCTGCGCGCTGTGATTGCTGTAATAATTACAGCCAGATGTCATCGTAAATCGGAGTTTGAAATATTTTAAATCTTTCAGCCATGATATTCCGGTACTCTTGCCGCCGCAACCGCAGACTAATTTCAGTTGCCATGAACGGTGATAATGAAAATATTTCGAGTTGCCCGATTGGAATTATTTTATACGAGTTTTAGAAAAGTTACATGGGCGGGGGAGACGATGAAACTCAGCTAGTGAATTGTAACGTTGCTTTGTGAAACGTTTTACTTATTGATCTCATCGTCCTAGTGCAGAGAACGGAGCCCTTTGGCCGGCTTGTGTTCATGCCAAACATTAATTACCCATCTATACTAATCTATACTAATCCCTTTCAACGCTCGTCCCGTATCCTACGGCGTTTCAAATCCCCTTCTAAATATTAAAATATGAGAGTATCTGCCTTCGCCACCGGGACGGGGAGTACGTTCCCGATTTCGGTCACCCTCTGGTGGTAAACGGTCTTCAGATATCCTTGTCTTCCCTCTCTTATCTTCAAATCAAGCCGTCAGATCGTGGACAACTCTGCAAAAGTCAAATGATTCTCACTATCCACCCCTATGATCCTCATCATCTCTGCCTGTCCCGCTGAGTTACTCCAGCATTTTGTGTCTACCCTCAATTTTATATATCTTATTGGGACATCCTTAATCCTTGTCCTTGAAAGAAAACTTTTTGGCAAAGGTTCCTCAGCCAGTCTACGTTCTCCTCCATTGCTGGCCAAACGAACTGCCTTCAATGAATAAATAAAATTATGGTGCAGGGATCCATTTATCCCATCGCGTTCATGTTAGTTGTAAATTATTTTTTTGGATTACTTCTGCTTCCCCTGTTTTGATATTATCGTTTTGTTGTCAGACAATCAAGCTGTAGAAGAACAGCTGTGACCATTGGTATACTTAAATCTAGGATACTTCCACGTTGCATCTCTGTGGCAAAGTTTTCTGAAAGTGTGGCATCAGTTTTGCAAATGTTTAGCACATTGCAGTCATATTCTATGTACATCTCCAGTCCTATCACACTTCATTCTTTATCTATTCATTCTCTGACAGCTGTCTTAAACAGACTGGACTTTTCTGAGCTGTGTTCTAAACCTTGTTGCGTTGTCTGATGAAGGGTCTTCAACTTGAAATGTTAACTTTGATTCATTCCCACTGGCGCTGCCTAATCTGCTGAGTCTTTCAGTGCTTTTCTGGTTTCTTGACATTAGTTTTGGATCTTTTATCAATGTCATCATCACAATCTATTTCTAGCTCCATAAATGTGTGATTCTGCATCCCCATCACCTCATCATATCGTATCATATATATACAGCTGGAAACAGGCCTTTTCGGCCCTCCAAGTCCGTGCCGCCCAGCGATCCCCGTACTCATCATATCGTCCGAAACTCTCATCCATCCCTTTGTTACTCTGATCTAGAACATTTGAAAAAGACTTGTGGCTGGTTATCCAAAAGCATCGTAATTAACATCTAGTAAGTTGATCCCTCACCCCTTGCCCAAGCTGTCTTGTCATAACCTGAAATCTTGAAATAAGAACACAACGGGAATACTCAGTGGGTCAGGAAGTGTCTATAGAGAGAGTGATCTGCTGATCTTTGGAGTGTGGAAAAGTTGGAAAACCAGTAGGCTTTATGTTACAGCAAAGTGACAGTGTAATGTGTCCAAGGACAATGTCTGAGATAGAGTGAAGACTGGGGGACCTCATGACACAAGTGTGGCAGTACTAGTCAGGACAATGTTCATCATGTCTGGCAGAGGAAAGAGAAGCTCTGAGCAAATAAAAGTACTGGAGGAATTCAGCAGGTCAGCAGAATCTGTGGAGGGAATGGACGTTTCAAGTTGGGGCCCTCCTTCAGACTCCCCTCTCAACTGTCTGAATCTGAAGAAGGGTCAGAATTTCAAAACGTCATCTGTCCATTCCCTCCACATATGCTGTGTGACCTGCTGAGTTCCTCCAGCACTTTATTTTTATGCATGGTGTCCAGGTCTTGTACTCGGAGCCCTGACTGGTGACCGTACATCCACCATTTCCATTTTCTCTACTTGAGTCTTGTGTCGCTGCTTCTAGGTTGCTATGTATAAGGTAATGCCATTAATCAATAAAACTGGTGACAAAACACAATTTTTGGCCAGTTAGTTTAACGTTACCAATAAAAAAAATAGAAAATGAAAACAGAAAACAGGTTGGGTAGCATCTATGGAAAGAGAAGCATACTGATGAAGGATTTTGAATTTGACACCATCAGTCTGGTAAAACAATGGAATTAACTAATAAAAGAATAATAGTGTGATGGAAAATCATGTTATTCAAGCTGTCAACATGGTTTTATCATTGGGGAATACGTCTGGCCAATTCACTGGAGTAGTTTGAGGATGTAAGAAACGGTGGATAAAAGTGAGATTTGATTTGGATTTCCAGAAGGCATTCTGGACAGGCACGTATAATTAACTGCACAAATTAAGATTGCAGGAGATTAGGGTAATTTATTGGCACATTTAGAGGATTACAACAGAAATAGGTGATTTTTGGATTGGCAGTCAGCAACCCGTGGCTATCAAAGATCGTTGCTGCTGTCTGAATTATTTACAATCTAAGTTTAACAATTTGGCTGAAGGAATTGGGTCTACTGTAGTTACAAATCTACTGATGACAAGGATAGGTGATCTCGCAAATTGAGGAAACAATCTACAAAGTAATACAATATAGATTAAATGAGTGGGAAAGAAGTTGGTGGATAAAATGTAATGTGGAAAAATCTGAGGTTTTGGAAGAAAGACTGAAAAAGCAAATGGTAATTATCTTTTTTAAATAAGTGAGATGACAATTGTGTTTTACAAAGGAATCAGTTTTTACAACGACATAAGCAAAAGGTAAGCATACAGCTGCAACAAGTGGTTAGGAATGTTGAGAGTGTTGGTCTTTATTACCAGGGATATGGAGCATAAAAGTAGGGAAGTTTTAATGCAGCTTTGTAGGGTGCTAATGAATCTCCACTACAAGTACTTGCATTTTCTGGACGCTGTGTTTAAGGTTACAGATGGGTGGGCAGCAGACTCATCAGGTTGATCCCTGGGGTGAAGAGAAGTTGGGCATGTTGGCTTAAGCTTTCTGGAGTTTAGAAGAATTGTTATCATATTAGAACATAAGATTTCTCATGCAATAGCTAACATTTAAATAATTGATTTATAGTTGATAAATATCCTGGGGGGAGAGAAATCAACAGGCAATGTTGTCCATCTGTGGCTTTCAAGAGACCTTGAGGAACAGCCTTATTTTTCCCAGAAGAAGTAGTAAACTTGAAGATTGGGAACATTTCAGAATTCAATAGAGGGCCACAGTGTGAACAAAGGTAAAGCGGAGTAGGAGGGTAATCCTGTGAGAAATGAGGAAACAAAACTGACTGCAACAAAAAGATTAGTTAATGAGTCCCTGCTAGACTGAGGAAGCAGTAAATAAATGCAATTTAAAGGAATGTTTTGGAAAACCACATCGGTAGTAATTAAACACAGGTCTAGAATGAACAATGAACTCGAAGGAATTAGTGCAAGTTAAAAAAAAAATAATGGTGAAATTAACATGACAGAAAAATGATTGAATGCTTGTTGCGTGTTGTGCTGGAGTAATGGTGAAATGCAGTAGCCAATTTGCACTCGCATCAGTGGCAGGGAATCTACTGGAGAGGATTAATAGAGATAGGATTTAGTGGTATTTGGAAGAAAATGTAATGGTTAACATGGTCTGTAGTAGATCATGTGTTACTATAAATTTGTATGGATGTGACAAAAGTGCAAGGTGGTGGATGTTGTCTACTTGGCTTTAGTAAGGTATTTCACAAGGTCCCTCGTGGTAGGCTCATTCAGAAGATTAAGATGCGTTGCGTGGACTCAGAACTGGTTTATCCGTAGAAGGCAATGGCGGAAGGGTGTCATCTTGGCTAGAGGGCAATGGTGGAAGGTTGTCATTTTGATGTTCCACAGGGATCAATTAATTGTAATCTCAACTATATTCCTCTGTTGAAGAAGGGTATCGACCCGAAACATCACCCATTCCTTCTCTCCAGAGATGCTGCCTGTCCCGCTGTTACTCCAGCTTTTTGTGTCTATCCTCTGTTATGTCACCTTGTTAAGACAAGATATCGAGCAGCACACCCTTCAAATATGTACTCTTCTACCATCATTTTGAGATGATTCCAAGGCATGACACTTTGAGAGAACAGCAGGCATAGTTCTACATTCTTCCAGTGGAAACAAACTTTCATATCCATCCTACAAAGACCCATCAAGATTTCAATGTTTTAATCTTTTTCCTTCTAAACCACAATATATATAGGCATGTACAATATTTCTGTATGACAATCGTGCCATTTTAGTGTTAGTCCAGTAAATCTGGGAACTGTTCAATGAAGAGACCGATAATTATATACAGTCTTCTCACTGTGGTCTCCATGTCCTATACCATTTTCTTCTCTTGGATAGCCTCCAAGGATTGAGGACGATTTGTTTAAAATCTGGTTTCAAGATGAGGCCAATGTTGAATAGCAGATGCTTCCACATGTGGCACAAGAGGTGGCTGATTGAGTGGTGGATAGTTTGTAAATTGGTGTGGTCTTTTGTTTGGGCACAGCCTCTGTATGTCCCAATGTGGGAAGGGCTACGAATGATCCTACTGCACTTGAATTAATGGCCAGGTATTCTTAAGAGTTGCGGGGAATTTATTTATCGGAGGTTTTGAACACACTCTTTTAAATCTCTTCCTAGTGTTCTCTTGCCATGAAAGTGTACAGATTGATATCTTTTTTGGCAATTTGTTATTGGGTATGAAATGATTTCTCTTGTCCAGTCAAGCCAGCTGACTGTAATGCCCCAAAACTGAATTATAACCTCCATTTGATTTCCCCATCAATAATTGATAACAACCCATTAGTTTTCCTAAATCAATTCTATAATTGCAAACCACTTTGAGCACTTCTGCATTATCATGCGATCAGAAAATGTTCTGCAGCCTGTATTGTTCCTTCAATGATCAGAGAAAGATGTAAAAAATGTCCAACAGCTTTCCAGAATTTCAGGAAGTTGCTATCAGAGAGGTAATTTCTGATAAGGGAGACTGTAACATGGGTGCACAAGGCTGAAGGAAGTTTAAAAACAAAACATTGTTTTTTTTGTATAGATTGTTAACATCCCACAGATATTAAATTGCTTTGTTTCCAGCATAATTTGTTTGGATGTCAAATATTTGAATATTCTTTGAATATCATGCCAATGAATTGATTTTTCTTTGAAGCAGTCACTTCTGAAGCAGACAGCACTGCAAGACTGAACACACCGAAGACTTCCATATGGCAATAAGTTGATGACTAGTTCATTTCTTTGCTAACTTGCATTCTACTTGCATCTTTCCTGTGGTATAACTGTGCTGTTGAGGATTTACCAAATAAAATTTGACCCCGAGCATGAGGGTATATTCCAGACAGATGACCAAAAGCTTTTGTATTCCATAACAAAGTTAGTGAGCTTTTGAAATGATCATTTTATTTTTATGGTGAAGGTGGTATGGAGTAGAGTGAACTCCAGTACTTGGCACAGTTGCAGGTAGAGACATCTGAGAATTGTAAAGCTGGAGAAGGTTTCAAGAGGTGGAAGCAATGCTGTGGAGGAATTTGAAAGCAAGGCTCAATTTTAAAATGAGGCTGTTATTGAACAAGGAGGTGCTGGATACCTGGATTTATTGTTGAAGGTGACAGATTTTTGGCTAAGTGCAAGTTTATGGATGGGTGACCAAGAATGTGTTTGGAAGCTGTTAAACTGAAGTGGTTGATTAATTGTGCAGAGGTGGGAATGGGTGGTCTTAATAACGGAGCTGATGTAATTAAAAGTACATTACAGGGTAGATGTAATACCAAAAAGATATTTGGATCAGGTTTGGATGTCTGCAAGAGAATTTTAATGTAGTGTGTTCTTAGGCCTCTCATTTTTATTTTCTCAATTATTTCACCTATTCTTGCTACATCGTGCCTTCAACCTTTGCCGACTTGTCCATTATCCCTCATCATTTTGCTTCTCTGCAGGTAGATCTTTCAATTTCATGTCCCCAAAATTAAATCTTCCCTTGGTTCCCTCCGGACAAATATTGTTATATACCATAAAAAACAAGAGAAGCATTACAGAGCATTGTAGAGAGCCTTTCATTTCAGAAAGCTGCTGATTGCTACCATTTTGTTTTTAGTCATGGAGATGATTTTTGGCTTCCTATGTTCCTTTATGGCGATAATGTGTAATTTGCTACCTCAAGGTAAAGTCACGGCAAATATCATGGATGCAGTTAAGAGGAAGCTCCATTGTTATTATTTTAAGGTTGAATAAAGTAATATAGTGTATCCATGGACTTGCCAGGAAGGATCAGTGGATAGAAACTGGAAGCTGTGAACATGTATTTTCCACCCTGGTTTCTTGAATGAATGCTGGTGTCTGTTGTACCCCAATTTCTCTTGAGCACTTGCCCACTAAATCAAAACTAAAAGCTGAACTATTTAAGCTATTGTTCAGGAAGGGTTCTCTGTTAGAAATGTGCTTTTTAATTTTTTTAACAGGATTAGGATATGATAATATAATATTGATAGTTACAGTATAAAGCATGACTTGTCCATTTGAATTTGTGATAGTACATTCAAAGACCAAGCCTGTCAATTTCATTCCATCAAACATAGACACAAAATGCTGGAGTAACTCAGCGGGTCAGGCAGCATCTCGGGAGAGAAGGAATGGGTGACGTTTTGGGTCGAGACCCTTCAGACTGATGTTAAGGGAGGGGGCAGGACAAAGATAGAATGTAGTCGGAGACAGGAAGACTAGTGGGAGAGCTGAGAAAGGGGAGGGGATAGAGAGGGAAAGCAGGGACTATCTGAACTTAGAAGTCAATGTTCATACTGCTGGGGTGTAAACTACCCAAGCGGAATGTAAGGTGCTGTTCCTCCAATTTGAGCAGGGCCTCACTCTGACAATGGAGGAGACCCAGGACAGAAAGGTCAGATTGGGAATGGGAGGGGGAGTTGAAGTGGTGAGCCACCGTGAGATCAGGTTGGTTAAGACGGACTGAGCGGAGGTGTTCAGCGAAACGATCGCCGAGCCTGCGCTTGGTCTCGCCGATGTAGAGAAGTTGACACCTGGAACAATTATTCAGACCTGAATCAGTTTGAAGAAGGGTCTCGACCTGAAACATCACCCATTAACCAAGTGCAGGCTCGGCGATCGTTTCGCTGACCACCTCTGCGCTCAGTCCGTCTTAACCTACTTGATCTCCCGGTGGCTCAGCACTTCAACTCTCCCTTCCATTCCCAATCTGACCTTTCTGTCCTAGGCCTCCTCCGTTGTCAGAGTGAGCCCCAGCGCAAATTGGAGGAACAGCACCTCATATTTCACGGGGGTAGTTTACACCTCGCGGTATGAACATTGACTTCTCTAACTTCAGATAGTTGCTGCTTTCCCTCTCTATCCCCTCCCCCTTCCCAGCTCTCCCACTAGTCTTCCTGTCTCCGACTATATTCTATCTTTGTCCCGCCCCCGCCCCTGACATCAATCTGAAGAAGGATCTCGACCCAAAACGTCACCCATTCCTTCTTACCTGCGATGCTGCTTGACCTGCTGAGTTACTCCAAAATTTTGTCTACCTTCGATTTAAACAAGGATCTGCAGTTTTTTTTCCTACTCATTCCATCAAACCATGGTTTCCCTAGTATGTATCCTTCTCCATACAGTACATTCCAAATCCTTATCTCGTGCAAAGCATATTTTTCCTCATCAGTTTAGTTCTCTCCACCCATGTATCTTTGCCTCCTTGTTACTAGCCTCTGCCATTGTAAGCAGAATCTAATTACCTTAATATCATATCATATCATATCATATATCATATCATATCATATCATATCATATCATATCATATCATATCATATCATATCATATCATATATATACAGCCGGAAACAGGCCTTTTCGGCCCTCCAAGTCCGTGCCGCCCAGTGATCCCCGTACATTAACACTATCCTACACCCACTAGGGACAATTTTTACATTTACCCAGCCAATTAACCTACATACCTGTACGTCTTTAACTTTCTATTATTTTTAACAGTACTCAATTTGTGTAAGGCTTCATTGACTCCTAAGGAACTATCCTTGGGTTTTTGGCCTGTCCACAATCCTCGCTGGCAGCCAAGCCAATAAATCACTTCTAAAGTTATTTCAAATCCTTTAGATTCTTCGGTGCAGTGCCCAAAATTGGTGATACTATTATTCCATTTGGATTGAAATGATAACTTTTGAAGGATAGCAACATTTTATTGTTTAATAAAGCCCAGAATCCCATATGCTTTATGAACTGCTTTATTTCATCTGCTATTTCTCCACCCATTTTGCTTGCATGTCTCTAACTTGGATCTATTCCAATTTTCTCACTGTCTACCACCTGTTCAACATTTTATCACCTGCAGATTTTAATATTCTGCTCTGTACCCAAAACTCTGTCGATAGCATCTTTAAATTGTATCCAAGTACATGAGTTTAGGATTGGCCTCTGATTCCCTCCACTGTAGAAAAACAAACAATCATGGCAATAGTTATCAATTATCAGTCAATTTTGAATCTGTTTCCTTTTATTTTGGATTTCAATTCAGTTAGCAAACCTATTGCGACAATGGGTTTTCATCAATCATCCTTCTGAGGGTTATGTAAGCAATATGATACATACAACTATTATCCATCCTATATCATCCTGTTTCAAGATTCATATGGAGTCAACCTTGAGGAATTCATGCTGCCTTTCTTTTACTACTTTAGTTTTTAGTTTAGATTAGAGTAACAGCGCAGAAACCGACCCTTTGGCCCACCGAGTCCGCACCGACCAGCGATCTCCACACATTAACGCCACACTGGGAACAATTTAAACTTGTATCAAGTCAATTAATCCTACAAACCTGTACGTCTTTGGAGTGTGGGAGGAAACCAAAGATCTTGGAGAAAATTCACGCGGTCACAGGGAGAACGTACAAACTCCGTACAGGCAGCATCCGTAGTTGGGATCGAACCTGGGTGAACGGCGTTGCAAGCCCTGTAAGGCAGCAACTCAACCGCTCCACTACTGTGCTGTCTACTATCAAAATGAATAAAAAGTTGGGCATAAAAACAATGCTGGAGGAACTCTGGCCAGGGATATGGGTTGAAAGGGATGGGAGAGAAGGGAAAGAAAGGGGATAAAAGGGAAATGTGAGATTCGCGGATGGGAGATAAGCGTACAAAGGAGAGGAAAGGAGCAGGGTGGCCGGGGTTGTAGGAGGAGTTTGTCCGCATCGGGCTGGGGGAATATTACTTGAAGTTGGAACATTCAATGTTCATACAATTGAATTGTGAGCTATACAGGCGGATGTGCAATTCTGTTCTTCCAGGTTGCATGTGGCAGTTCAATGAAACGGTTGCCTAGTCTAGGCTGCATCTTGCAATGTGAAGGAGGCCACAATGGGAGCACCGAATGCCGCAATCAATGTTGGAAGAGGTGAATGTGAGCCCCTCTCATTTGGAAGGGTTGCTGTAATCCCTGGATAGAGGTGAGGGAGAAGATGTAGGGCAGGTGTTACATCTCATGTGGTTACAGATGAAAGTATTGGAGGGTGTCTACATTTTGGAGAAATTTGACTTGGGAAGCATTGGAATAGAATTTGGACATATCATCTGCTTGCCCCATTCTTTTTGTTATTTGTTCTGCAAACATCCCAAATGATTAATGTTATTTCTCAGCATATTCCTGTGTGAACATCCAGCGAGGCTTTATAGATTGAAATAAGAAATAAGTTGTCAATTTTGATGAACTATACAATAGGACAGCTAATGGCAGTGGGAATTAGAGGAGAAAATATGTTGGGAAATTGCAGACACGTGGAGGAGTAATAGGGCTATAATAAGTGAGTTTTAATTTCTCTTGTAAATTCACCAGAATTACTTGGTGCTAAAGCACAGGTGTCAAACACAAGGCCCGCGGGCCGAATGCGGCCCGCCATGTCATTTTATGTGGCCCGCGAGAGCTTAATTGTCATTGGTCGTATATCTTTTAAGTTACAGACATTTTTAACTTTCAAACTTTCATTTCTAAACATTTTTTCCAAGTGCTGTGCGTCTGACGTCACCAGCACGGCACGGCCGCTCCTCACTCGCACACACAAGATAGATGCCGTTAGCGGAGCTGCCCGCCCGCAATCACCGCCTCCCCTCCCCGCAATCACCGCCTCCCTTCCCCGCTCTCCCACACCCGGGGGACACTGTCTCCCGAGCAGGAGGGAGATGGTCGGACTGATGGTCCTCATACTTCCTTTCCGTCCCTTCAACCCACGCACGGCGTCCTCGAGTCCCCCCTTCCACCGATGGCGGCGTCGACGAGGGCCGCTGCCACCGACGGCCCGTCGCGACTTCAGACTGCGCGCCTCCCGCAGTGCCTCTCTCCCCCCGCTTCTCTCCCCTCCCGACGCTCCCAGACCGGCCCCGCCCGACTCGAGTAGTCCCACCTCCGCTGCCCGACTCCAGTAGTCCGGGGCTCCCTCCTCCCCGCACGCTCGGGAGGCGGGGGTGGGTGAAGAGGGGTGGAGGAGAGAGTGGGGCTGGGCAGAGTGAGAGTGGGGCTGGGGAGGAGAGAATGGGGGGGGGGGGAGGAGAGAGTGGTGGAATGGGGGGTGGAGGAGAGTGCGAGTGGGGGTGGGAGGGAGAGTGCTACTGGGGAGGAGGGTGGGGTGGGGAGGAGCGGTGGGGGGAAGGGGACAGCAGGGGTGGGGGGGGAAGAGGGGGTGTTGGTTGTGGTTGGGGAGAAAGGGGACAGTGGGGGTCAGGGAAGATGGGAGAGTGGGGGGTAGGGAGGGGAGGGATAAGGGGGATTGAGTAGGGGGTTGAGGATGCTACACCAATACAGGAGAGGCTTTGGGTCCAAGGCTCCTCGGTGACACCCTCTCCCCTTCCCTGTATCGCCTTTAATTGCGCTCCCCCTCCCCTGGAGGAGCACGGCACCACAGTGAAGGAGAAAGAAGATGGCCGCTGGCAGGACGGTGTCAGAGGCTCCCTCTCCCCTTTCCCTTCCTCACCCACCCCTCCCCTCTCCACCTCCCCTCCTCTCTCCCCCCCCCCCCCCCCAATTGAGATTTTTTTTATTTTTTAAGAGACAATTTATTTTAAAGAAAAAAACGCGATTTCCCCAGGTCGCAATGGAAACCCTACGAGGAACGGGCCCAATTTGTCAATGTGCTTACATATATTTTTACATTTATGTTAATGCATGTACAATATTTGTTCATTTCAATAAATAATAATCAAATGCAGACAGTTATTTAACAATATGTTAAGGATTAGTTACATTTATACAGTCTTACAGTTACAACCGGCCCTTTGAGGGCAACCATAATGCTGATGTGGCCCGGGGTGAAAATGAGTTTGACACCCCTGTGCTAAAGGATTAGATTGGGTAGAAATGAAGCGTCCAGGAAACTTTTCTTAAGCATTATGTGGGTGGCCCTATATAGGACTGGACCACAAGCTAAATTCCTCAATAGGAGCAAGGTGTATTTTGATGACATTAGACAGGAACTCGCAAAGGTGATTGGAAGAGGCTGGTAGCAGGTGAAGGAACATCTGGCAAGTGGGAGAATTTAAAAAATGATATCGGGAGAGTGCAGGGCCAACATGTTCCTGTTCGAGTGAAGGACAAGGCTGGTAGGGTTAGGAATATTGTATTGTAGTGTGGGGATATTGAGGCTCCGGTCAGGAAAAATAAGGCATACATTATGTATAGACATCTGGGATCATGCAAGTTCCTTGAGGAGTACAATGAAAGAAATGAAGGATTTTAAGTATGTATTTTTAGCAAAAGGGTAATAAGGCAGACAATGGGTCCCATTACGGAATTATGTGTGTATATTGTGGGATATTGTTAAATGAGCTCTTCGCATCTCATTTACCATGGAGGAGGTCATGGAGGCTTGGAAGTTCAGGCAAGAGAACAGTGATGTGCTGAACATACCCACATTACGAAAGAGGAGTTCTTGAGAAGTTTTTCGGTGGATAAGGCGCCTGACCAAGTGTATCCTAGGATGTTGTTGAAAGTAAGAGAAGAAATTGCAGGGCCCTGGCAGAGACATATGTATCTTCCTTAGTCATGGATGAGGAAGACTGGAGGATGGCTAATGTTGTACCTTTGTTTAAGAAGGGCTGAAAGGAGATGCCATGGAACAACAGGGTGGTAAGCCTAACATCAGTGGTGGGAAAGTTACCGGAGGGGATTCTGATAAACGGTGTTGATCTGCATTTGGAAAGATGAGGACTGATTTGGGATAGTCAGTGTGGCTTTGTGTGTGGGAAATTGTTTTTCATGAACTTTGAGTCTATTAGAGGTGACCAAGACAAAAAAGGACACAAGGGTAGATGGACTTTGGCAAGGTCGCTCATTACAAGCCACTCTGGAAGGATGGATCACAAGGGGTGCAGGGTGGATGAAGTCAGGGGCTGGTTGTGGAGGGTTGCTTTATAGATTGGAGGCTTGTAACTAGTGTGCTGCAAGAAATGGAGATGGGTTCCTTGTTTGTTATATTAAAGATTTGAATGCAAATGAAGGTGGTATGGCGGGCCGAGCCACTTTGGTCTCGAACCGTTGTTCGTTGAGCTCGAGCGTGGACCTGGCGTGATCTGGGCCGACCAATCAGCGCTGACCTGGGTGGTCTGCTGGTGGTGTGCAGTGGACGACGGAGCTAGTCTTCACCTCACAGTCAACACGTTAACACACACCTTGCCCTCTTGTATTAATTGCTGAGCTGTATCGTTTAAATATTAAACTGAGTGTTTATACAACACGCGAACCTTTACAGTGGTGACCCCACGATCCAAAACGGCCTCTTTTGGATTTCATCATGCCTGGAGGAGACAACCCAGATCAGCAGAACGCAGTTTCACTCAAACTGTCCACCTTCTGGACATCACAGCCCCAAGTGTGGTTTGAACAAGCCGAAGCCCAATTCCACATCCGCCAGATAACTGCTGATGTCACCAAGTACTACTATGTGGTCAGTGAGCTGGACCAGGACACCACCGGGCGCCAGGTCGATTACCTTCGCCAGCCACCAGCCGACAAGTACAAAGCGATCAGAACACTCCTCAAGGACACTTTCGGTCTCAGCTGCCGCGATAGGGCGGCAAAGCTCCTGCACATGGATGGCCTAGGAAACCGCAAACCGTCCGTGCTCATGAACGAAATGCTCACCCTGATGATGGACACAAGACCTGCCTCCTTTTCGAACAGGTCTTCCTCGAGCAGAGGACATCCGCCTTTTCCTTGTGGATGACGATTTCACCGACTCCCGACAGCTGGCAGCCCGTGACACGCCAAACAGCAGGGTAGAGCCACCATCAGTCGGGTGGCGGCGGTGCCTCGGCAGGTCGTACGGGCGGTTCCATCCGTCGTCTCACAACCACTGCTGGGCACCGACTTCCTCGGCCGAGCTGGTGTACGGCGCCCCGCATATGGTTCCAGGGGACTTCACCCCGGCGGCGTGTGGACAACAAGAACCGCCCACGACCATGCTGACGTGCCTCAGTGAGAAGGTGGGCACGCTCCCTCCAGTCCCAACGTCCCGACATGGTCTCACAACCATGTACGTCCCACCCGACCTCCAGGACTGCCAGTACGTCTTCCTTCGCCGAGATTCCCACCGTACACCACTGCAAAAGCCTTATGAGGGACCCTTCTGAGTACTGCAAAATGATATCACGACCTTCATCAACATGGGCGTCAGACACAAGACTGTCTCCGTGGACCGTTTAAGCCGGCACACTTGGACATTGACCAACCAGTGCAGGTGGCACAACCCCGCAGCAGAGGGTGTCCACCATCACGACCAAACCCGCCATCAACTCAACCAGCTGCAACCCCGAACACAGGAGACACATACATCAGATCAGGCCGCCTCACTCGACAGCCTAACCGCCTCCAATACTCCGGTTCTTGGGGCTCATGTGGCGGGCTGAGCCACTTTGGTCTTGAACCGTCATTCGTTGAGCTCGAGCACTCACGTGGACCTGGCGTGATCTGGGCCAACTAATCAACGCCGACCTGGGTGGTCTGCTGGCGGTGTGCAGCGGACGACAGAGCTAGTCTTCACCTCTCAGTCAACTCGTTAACACACACCTTGCTCTCTTGTACTCATTGTTGAGCTGTATTGTTTAAATATTAAACTGAGTGTTTATACCACACGTAAACCTCAACAGTGGCATGATTGATAAATTTGCAGATGACTCCGAAATTGGTGGTGTAGTGGACAGCGAAGGTTGTTGGCATAGCTATGAGAGGCTGAAGAGCCTGTAGCTATTCTGCACAAATCTATGTCAGAATTCATCTAGATCACCGACAAAGAACAAATTAGTTTAGATTTTTGTCTTTCCGCTCGAATCTGTAGAAAGGGTACGAATCTGATCTGTGGCAAAATGAGTACAACCCAAGGTAAGGACCTAGCACAGTGACGTTGAAGAAAACTGAATGGATTACAAGTTTTTAAAATAGAGTCACGTGTTCCTACATGATGCATAATAGATCAGCGTTTATTTAGCCAAATGAACCAGAACGGACAAGAAAAATAATATCTTGACTAACTAGGTCACAACTTGGAATGCACTAACTGATGGTGATTAAAAATAATTTAGTAACTTTAAAAACATTAATTGGATTACTACTTGATTTGGGGAAAGCACGAGGAGCCAAGACTAGTTCTCTTATGAGAACTGCTTCAGTTTTGACAGGCTAGAATCACTGCTTTCATTTTATTCTGCAATTTTATGTTGAGAAATTAAAGCGGTGGAGTTTCACACCCCTCAAGCTGATTATTTTTGTGATCCACCACCCTCGTAAAACCAAATTTTACTCTGATATCCTTAAAGTGATTCATTTTTTTTAGATACATTCATTTTCGAAACATTTTGACTCTTCTACACGACATGATTCCCAATTGTAGCAACATACTAACTTGGAGATTGCAATCTGTGATATACACGCCTTTCAAAAGTGATCTAAAAGTCCATGAAGGTAGCACTCTAATGACCTGAAATGTTTTGGAAATCAAACATGATGTAATAAAATGAAGCTGACTATTTGGCACAAATACAATCACAACTTGTGGAGTCCCAACAGATGTTACTCGACCTGCTGAGTTCCTCTTGCAGAATAATTTTTTTTGCTACAAATTCTTCAACTCGATTTTCTCTTGAATGATTGAGACCATTTTCAGTTGCAAACGCTATACCAACACAAACTCAGCCCATTTTTGAAAACTTCTTTGCATGACACCAGTAGAAAGTTAAACTGGGCCCTTGTAAAAAAAATTGTTCTTCCTTTCTCCTAGGGTGGTTAGGAACTAATTATTAAATTACCCTCAACCCCGGCTTAAAATTTTCCATTAACATGCTTCCCAATTCTGTCTTGCGACTGCAGTTATTGACTCGAGAACAATAGTGAAGAATAAGTAGAAGTGAATGAAAATATTCTTAACTGTTTCCAACTCAGAATGCAAACTCGCAACCAAACAAGAATTCTCAATTGAAATTGCACAGCAAGCAATTAGGAGGGCAAATGGTAGTTTGGCCTTTGGTTCAAAAGGATTTGGCAGACCCCAGTAGAGACTTATGGCTCCATCAATGTGGTATTATCCTGCTCATCCTGATTACAACTGGTGTATGGGATACATGTGTAGCCTTTACAGATGGAAAGCTTTATGCAGACAGGAGTGGATCTTTGGAAGTTATTACCCAAGATGCCTGTGAAAATTCTATCACTAAAAGTAAATATAGGGTGGAGAAACGTTTTTGGTTATTAAGTGATCTAGATCACTTTTCTGTTCACCATGACTCAATTTCCTGTCTCGGCATTATAGCCAATGATAATTTAAATTAGCATTTTATTTAATGCCACAGGAAAAGGCGCAAGTCTTTTTAGAGGTTGGTATACTGGCTGCACGTGGATTTGGTTCATCAATCCCAGTGTTTTCCAGCAGCTTGGAAACCTCACATTTTAAGTTCACATTCTCTCATTTGAAGAGATTTGGTCACATCTGCCATGTAAACTGATTTGTAATTTTGCATCTATTGTTGAATGACATCTAAAATAGGAATCATTCTGTTCTGTCTATTTGCAATGCATTGACACACATCTGCTCTCTGTACAACTGATCATTTGACAGGAGTGTATACAATTTTAAAACAAATCTGTGGATAAATAGGAACAATGAATTTACTGTTCATTTGTATGAACAAGAGCAAAGGTCAGTATGTATTACTAGGTCATATTTGAACTACAAGAATGTAATCAGAGTTTACATTGTGCAGACATGGAATTATGGTACAATTTTTAAATGGCATTTTCCAGTGTAATCAATTGTACTTTTGTTCATCGAAAGTTTAGCTGCAGCTTTAAATTACTTTCATTATTATAAATGTTTGACCCAGGAAACTAGGCACTTAATAGGAATGATATAGTAGTGGTGCTATGATATTTGTGTGTAAAGCTATCAGTATTTATTGACAGCCTCAAATTGTATAAATCTCCTGACTAACCAAGTTTGTTTAGATCCTTTCACAAGCACTGATTAATGATTTCTGAACTGCTCCAGCGGAAAATACTTTTGAATATCTGAATTGAAAGATACAGCATGGAAACAGACCCTTCGGCTCACTGAGACCTCACTAATCATCGATCACCCGTTCACACTGATTGTTTGTTATCCCATTTGTGTATTCACTCCCTACACACTGGGCAATTTAGAGGTTAATTAGCCTACAAACCCACACAACATTGGGATGTGGGAGGAAACCAGAGCACCCAAAGGAGCTTCACACAGACAGCACCTGAGGTTGGGATTGAACATGGATCTCTGGCACAGTGAGGCAACAGGTCTACCAGGTTCAACTGTTCCACTCCATCTGGGTGCTGCCCTATCTCGGTGATAAAGCAGTGAAATTGTGTTTTAACTCTACAAGTTTGAAGATGCCATCATTGTGGTGAGCCGGATCATGAACAATGATGAGACAGAATACAGGAAGGAGATAGCCTGCCAGGACAACAACCTCTCCTTCAATATCAGCAAGGATAAGGAGCTAGTTGTCAGCTTCAGGAAGCTTGGAAATATCACCAATGATCTATCGTGAACCAACCATATTGAAGCGACAGTCTAGAAAGCACACAAGCACCTCTGCTTCCTCAGGAGACTGGAAATTCGGTATGTCTCTAACGACTTACAGACTTCAAAGGTTGTTCCAAAAAAAAGCAAACTGTTGGCTTGCATTACAGCTCAGTTTGTGAAAAAGACTGCATAAATTGCGGAGAGGTGGATGTGGCCTAGTCCATCTCACAGACCAGACTCCCCACCATTTGAGAGGAGGGTGGACGGGCGAGGGAGAACAAAGGTGGACCTGGTGCTGGATACTTTGTAACTTTGTCAGCGCCCTTTATGGGGCAACTATTGCATACCTTGGGTATGCAAGCAAAGAATTTCACTGTGACTTTAAAGTATTCATTCATTCATTGACAACCCATCTACCCTTGGGAAAGCAACTAACATAATTGAAGACATTTCCCTCTTCAGTCATTCCTGCTCCCTGCTCCTGTCAGGCAGAATATACAGTAGATTGAAAGCAAGCACCACCAGACTTGGGAAAAGCTTCTTCCTCTCATCAGGTTTCAAAAACTCCTCCATAAGCCTGGTTCTCCAACCTACCTCATTGTGGACATTTGACTTTTTCTCTGGAACTGTTATGCTACACAGATCAGCACTATATTCTGCACTCTGTATCTTTCTCTTCATTCTACCTTTTGTTTTTTAGTTGGTTTGACTGTATTCTTGTGTAGTATCTGATTTGATTGGATAGCATGCAAACAGCTTTTCGCTGTACCTCACTCAGTACATGTGACAACTAGTAAAACTAACTGTAAAGTGGAAACACTATACAGGCAGCACTAAAGGTCAGGGTTAGAGTTAGAGGCAGCAGCTGAACAGCAGCATGAGAACCTAACCAATGCTGAAATGAAAATTTCTGTATTAGGAATCCATGAATCCATTCTGTGAGCAATGTGTTGCAGAGTATATTTTGTGTATAAATTTCATACCATGAGAACTGACTGTTGAACAAATTTGGTTCATAGTGCAAGAATTGCTTGACTTTTTTTGCTGCAACTTATAGCTGCAACTTATAGCTGCTCATATAAGTTGTCACTTAACATGTTGCACCAGTTGGTGTGGGCTGGATGGGTCAGCTGATCATGTCAGTTTTATGGTTATGTTCTTAACATCATAAATAGAGTTGTACTTTTGTTATACTTGTAGCAATTTTTCAGTATATTAACTTTGTGAAAAAAATTGCATAAGGTCTGTTTCTTCGGATAAAATTACAGTATTGATTTTCTTCACTATCTTTTGTACTTAAGACAAAAATTAAACCTCAAGAGATCAAAGCACAACATTCTTGCATAGCTGTTTCAGGGTGCATGGCAAGATTGTACAGTAAGATGACTTAGAGGTGATGTTTTGAACATGACCCAGCTGAGGAATGGATGTTGTAAACTATTTAGGTAATTTGTTGATGGACGCAATCTGTCAGATCTGAGTTTTGTTTTGCATGAGGAATCCTTTAAATTCCTATCCTGCAGTCATGCAACATCGTTCTGAAATACACCTAAAATGCTAAAAAGAGGAAAATGACTGCAGTTGGGACTTCAGATTAATTCTTCAAAGCTAATGATTTAATTTTGCCCAGTGGCCTTTTATTGATGTCAGGACTGAATTTGGATTTTATTCTGGGAGTTGGCAGTTTAATTGTAGTGATTTAAGAGCAACTTTTAAATGGAGGACAAGACTAATGTTAGAACAGTACATTGAATTTTATGCACCGTTTTGACATTTTTGTGTTATGTTCAGGTGGCCCCATGAATGCAAATGTGGATTGTTTGCAAGTCCCATAAATTTCACTTAACTTTTAAAATTCACTTCCAGTCTTAAAATGCAATCAATCCTGTATATACAATCTCCCCCCCCCCCCCCCCCCCAACCACTTAGTTATTTGTGCGATTTTTGGGGGGATTAACCAAATCAGAAAAAAAAACTGGAAAATCGGTAATTCAAAACTAGTGTGCTGGCTATAAATAGAAAGAACACCATGATATTATAAATTTGGTTTCAGAATGCTGCAAATCGTGCATATAGACCAAGAGGAAAAGTGTGAACAGCAATAGGATTTAAAAATCCAAGCTGTGCGATTACATTGAAAATGAAGGTTTTGCTAATATCGTTTAGCCTTGGGAACTTTGTTCCAGAATGGTTTGTCACTAGCTGAAATTTTGAATGTTCGGAAATAATCAGCCAAACGGTAATTGACTGTGCTAAAAGAAACCAATGTGATGCTAAGACTGAAGGGATTATTTTCTGTGCCAAACCCATTTCCTGCAGATTGCAAAGTAGTTTTAATTCCTGTGCCTGTGTGAATAAAGCATGGCAAGAATGCGAAAATCCGCTACCTTAAATTAAAAAAAAAAGCAGAGTTGGTATCCATTCAGTATGTTCAAGAAGTGATGGGGTCCCAAAAACCCATCCCTCCGGAATCGGGAAGAATAGACTGCAGGCATGGAACGCCTTCAACTAGTTTATAGAATTTGCGCAGGCATAGCAAGTCAACCCATAACTTTATTACTATTTTGATTTAGTTGCTTTTGCAGAGAAATGAAAATGATGCATCTATTGACTCAAGTTTTTAAATAACTTAAATAAATATTGGGTGCTTGTAAAAGTTGAGAAAACATCCCCAAACTGAACTAATAAAGCAAAAATTGAATCCCTTGCAAACATAAAATTAATTTCTTTAAAACAAAGCTTGCAGCTTATTTTGTACCACTTGTCTCATTTGATGAATCACCTATGTTTCTAATTTCCCGGGCTATTTGTCCTTCAGCAAGTATCAGAATAACGAATTTCCTCCAACTAGATATGTGGACGATGAATGTCATTGTTTCAATCCCCAATACGCTCTTTCTGATAACTATCAGATAAGCTGGATTTTTCCTCTCTCCCATCGGGCAAAAGATGAAAAAGCTTGAAAGCAAACACCATCAGATTCAACAAGGTCAGAGATAAAGTCTTTGTTCCAACCATCTGCCGTTCAAAAAAACCCCCGTGCCTGTCTGCACCTATTACCTGCCACATTTTATCCTGCGTCTCCCAGCTTTCTTCTTTCCCCTAAAATCAGTCTGAAGAAGGGTCTTGATCCAAGACATCACCTATCCATGTTCTCCAGAGATGCTGCCTGACCCACTGAGTTGCTACCAACACTTTGTGTCCCTTTGTGCTTTAATTAGTATCTGCAGTTCCTTATTTCTTCATAACCAAAACTCTTGAATAAAGAAATGTGTGGCAGTAAAATTGAGATTTATGGCTGTTTTGAAAAGACCCCTTCCAAGATTTAGTAGTTCAAATAGAATGCCATAACTTGGAAAGGATTTCATAAGTCAATTTAAGTGACAAGGCTGGGATAATGGCTATATTTGTTCAGCTACATCGGCCAAGTTTTGTCTTTTTTCTCCTTGGTCTTCTGAGTAGATTAGATTTGGTTTTAAATTTGAAGTGTTTTCCATTTTCTTCTCCAAGATCACATTGCAGCATTTGACTTGATCGTTTGTATTCTTTTGATCTTTTCATGCTTTGATCTCCAATTATAACACTTTCATTTTATTTCAAATGACCTACCCCAGAAATTCAATTTAAACGGACTGCCTGTGATTAGAGTTTAGCATAAATTTAGATTTGAAGTAGAAATTGATCCTTGCAGAATTGATTGACAAGGTTTAATTTTTAATCCACGTGTTATCTCACAATTATTATAACGTCAACAAGGACTATTGGTGTCTATCCGAACAAGAATCCATGGATGAACAAGAAAATTCAATCTCTGCTACTAATTCCAGATCCCAAGCATTCAAGAAGGATTATCAAACCCTGCCTGCCACTGTATGTTTCTTTTTTTTTCCTAGTCAGATGTGCAGCACTTTGGTCAACGTGGGTTGTTTTTAAATGTGCTATACAAATAAATTGACTTGACTTGACTTGACTACAAAAATGCCAAGTATGATCTCTACAAGGTTATCTAGGATGTCCAAGAGACTTCCTAAACAAGCTGGAAGCTCCGTTTAATCATGTGCATGGCAGGCAACTATACCGGGGCCTGATTACCATCACTGGCTAGAAACCAAAGTCTGGGGCGATCACTGTCAATGGCAAGTCTCTATCACATGGGCTTAATGACTTTTGCACTGGTTTTGAAAATGCACGCAACAAAGGTCCACCTAGGTGTGGATTTTTATTTCACTTCTCATCCACCATTTACAAGCAAAAGATTGTCAACGGCCCACATTTGGCCAACATTGGCACCAGTCTTCCAACAGTCTAGACTCCCAGAATTTCACATGCATGAAAAATAGGTCTAGGGAGGACCCCATCTCTCTTGCCACATATTCAGGCCTGGATCACCTTGATAATGAGAACGCCAATGCCAGGATATTGTTCATTGACTACAGCTCAGCCTTCACCACCATAGTAATGAATAAGATAATCTCTAAATTTCTGGACCATGGTCTTGAGACCTCCATCTGCAACTGGCTTCTGGATTATCTGACCAGCAGATGGCAGTTGGCTAGCATTGGCCATAATATTTCTGTCACTGACCTACAACACTGATGCCTCTTGGTTGTGTACTTAGTCCCTTGTTTTCCTTGCATATCCATCACTTGTGTGGTTAAGTACAATGCCATCTCAATCTTTAAGTTCACTGATGATACCACTGTCAGTCAAATCTACAACAATGAGACAAAGTTCCTGGCCATTTTCTTTTCTCTTTTCTGCCTTTTAGAAGAAAATGCAGGAGTCTGAAAGCTTGAATGACGAAACTTGAGAATGGCTTCTTCCCCACTGATAGCTAACTCCAATCAACCCCTCCATCCGCCCCTCCATCCGCCCCCCCCCCCCCCTCCTGTCCCCCTCACCTGTATCTACCTATCAGTTTTCAGGCTTTTCCCATCCCCATCCCACCCCACTGCAATCGGTCTGAAGCAGGGTCTGGACCCCCAAGACATCACATATCTACGTTCTCCAGAGATGCTGCCTGAATTGCTGAAGTACTCTAGCGCTTTCTTTTTTCCCCCAGTCCAATTCGGCTCTTTCACATCCTCTTCCCAAAGGTGCTGGTACATATTCATTCTGTTAAGTCTACCTCATTTGGTTATTCCGTTTTTGTACTTCGTATTGTACAATATTCTTTTTTCAATATATCAATTATGAACAATTCTGCTGTTTTACACTCTTATTGTATTTATCATTACTGTATATATACTTTGTATTTTGAGCTTATGTGAACTAAGAATTTTAATGTGCTTTGGTTCATGAATATAAACTAACCTAATGCTAATTGTAAAATAAAATTAGTTATTTTGAGTTCAAATCTCCTACAGGGTGTCATCTAATATTTGTTCTCAGTCTTGTTTGTTAAAGATGGACGGTATATTTGAGTGATGTAGGTATGGATATTCTAAATTTTGATACTGCGCTAAAGTTTAGTACGTTTCCAATTTGTGATGATACGTGGCTTAGTTGTTCACTTCAACTTATGGGAGTTGCTGTCAAAACTAGTATCATGGAAATGGATTTGCATGTGGTAGCACAAATGGATTTGATCATTCTCTTTGCTCTTTCCTGCCACCAAAGTTGTGGGTTTAAGTTTTTTGGAAGAAGCTTTGATGAGTTGCTGCTTTTAATGTTTTGGGTCTGCTGAATAAGAAATCTGATGATGAGGGTGATGTTCATCAAACAGGCTGGTTTCTTTAAAATAGTATTGGGTTGCTTCACGCAGAGCTATTCTATATTTGTCCCAAGTTCTGTGTCAAAGCAAATATTTCTGCTGTCACCGAAATCCTACTTGCATTATTAATGCAATTACTCCAATTATTTAGCCCCTTTGACTGCTCGCTAATTAAGTCACCGTTCTGTAAATCTATTCCGATTTTTATTCTTTCCTTTGAGCATTTCAGACAGCTAACCATATTCTTTCAGTGTGGGCCTGATGATTGATTGCATCAGGTATGTGGTTGCTCTGCATGTTTACTCCATGGACACTGCCTAGTTCCTAGTTGTTTTCTTACCAGAGGCAGCAATTAATTGATTATAAGATAATAAGATATAGCACGGAGGCAGGCCGCTGTGTCCACACCAACCATCAATTACCCATTCACACTAGTTCCATGTTATCTCACTTTTGCATCCACTCGCTATATACGAAAGGCAATTTTCAAAGACCAAGTTATCTAGAAACCTGCATGTCTTGGGGATATGGGAGGTAACAGGAGTATCTGGGGAAAACCAATGTGACCACAGTGAGGATTTGTAAACTCCACAGAAATAGCACTCAATGTCAGAATTGTACCCAGGTCTCTGGTGCGGAGGCAGCAGCTCTACCAGCTATGCTACTATGCTGAATATTAGCTGCATAATTATAAGGTGATAATGAATATAGTTATATGTTTCCTTTTCAGTTATTTCCATCAATTTTAATCTCGATGTCCATAAATGCAAACTGCAATTACATGTAATGACTTGCATTAATTACCAACTGCTGAATTCCTTGCCTCTAAGCCATTTTCTCCTCAAATTTGTACATCATTGGAAGCACACAGTTGTTTCAAGGTGTAAATCGTAAACTTTACTGAATAATATTGTTATCTTCACTAGATAAAACGCAATGGTTTAAGAAGACAGCTAAGCACTATCTTCTGCAAGTCAAATAGGGCTTGGCAATAAGACTATTGGCAACTTCCATATTCTGGAAAATGAATAGAAATAACTTTGTGCCATCATATTTCCTTCATATTGTGATTCTCAAATAGATATGTTGAAAAGTCACCAACCTGAAATACTATTCCCTTCTTCATAAATGCTGCCTGATCTGGGAGTATTTCTAACATTTTTATTTGGTAATAGTTGTTAGGAACTTTGCATTGGGTATGCTTGCTTTTATTTTGGAACTGTGCAGTGTTATGTAAGGGTGTAAGTTTTAATTTTTAAAAGGTCACTGGTTCTATCCCTAATCTTCCAATGATGTTGA
This sequence comes from Rhinoraja longicauda, assembly GCF_053455715.1. Taxonomy (NCBI): domain Eukaryota; kingdom Metazoa; phylum Chordata; class Chondrichthyes; order Rajiformes; family Arhynchobatidae; genus Rhinoraja; species Rhinoraja longicauda. Next base: position 15,411,432 of record NC_135957.1, on the reverse strand, counting down.
AAGGGTAAAAGATACAGATGGGAGCGAAACGATTGTTTAATAGATGAAACTGCTTCATTGAAGACCTTAGCAACATAGGATTATATAACAAAGCATAGATTCATTGCAAATTCAGTCTCATTAAACTTGCATGCAAATGAGTTGGGTCACCAAAAAAGGTCAACTTGTTCAAATGCTTTAACTGTTGTGTGTTCTGGAACATTGCCACTTTCAGAGTACACTGTTCATAGAACATTGCTTAATAAATAGTATTAAATGCTGTTGGGTTCTGAGCAGTAGTTTTGGCATTTAAAGGAGCATTCAGCTTTTCTGCCTTGAATGAATTGTAGTTAACATTGCGATATACGTTAACTACAATTTATTCAAGGCTGAAAAGCTGAATGCTCCCAAATGTGGCAGCCAATCTGCACACAGCATGCTCCTGCAACAGCAGTTATAGAAGGATAATATTTTAATTTCAGAACTGTTGAACATACAACTGATATTGCCCAGTGTACTGGGTATACTATTTGCTTTTTTTGAAGTAAAGCCTTGCAATAACTCGTCTCCGAGTTAACTAAACCTGATTTTAACATCTGAAAGTGCAGAATTTGTTTCGTATTGCATTTGAATGCCAGCCTCCATTTTACTGCTAATTTTTAGAATGGAACTTTTTAATATTTGCCCCCTATTTCCATTTCTGTTTTCCCCCACTCTTTTTGTCCTCCTCCCTCCAAGTGCCACATGTTTAGTCACCAAAGGAGAGTGTTTGCTGGTGTTCCTCTACAAAATTTGAAGGATTTGATATATGAAGAGTCATAAAGGCTGAATATAGTGCAATCATCAGTGAGCATCCCTACTTCTGATTTTGCAATTGAAGGAAGGTTGAAGATGTGGCAGATGCCTTCTGGAGGTACCCCTGCGGCAGATGCCTTCCGGAGGTGCCGTTGGGAAGCCGCGGCCTGAACCTCGTTGGCCGGCAGTAGACACTCGCAGCCGGTGGTGGAGTCTCGTGGCCTGGGCCTCCCAGGCTGAAACCTCGCAAGTCAGAGCTAGAGCCTCGCGAGTTAGAGGTGGAGCCTCACGGGTCGACTAAGCCTGTGGCCATCGGTGCCTGGGTCTGCAGAGCCCGTGGCCATCGGTGCCTGGGTCTGCAGAGCCCGTGGCTGGGGCCTGGCCGTGGCTGGGGCCTGGGTCGGCACCACGGAGGTGTCAGGAGAGGACCCGGCAGCGTTACTTTGGGTATGCAAGCAAAGAATTTCACTGTGACTTGTCACAAATGACAATAAAGTATTCAATTTAAATCAATTCAATTCAATGGGTGGGTCAAGGACACTGCCCTAAGGAATTTCTGCAGAGATGTCATGTGGCTGAAATGGTTGATCTTGTGTCATCATGAGCACCTTTCATTGTGTTTGATATGATTCCAATCAATGGAGGGGTTTCCTCTAATTTCCATTGGGTTTAGTTTAGCAAGGGTTCCTGGATACCACACTTTCAACAAATGCTGCCTTGATGCCAAGAATAGTTACTCTCAATTAACTTCATAGTTCATTGTTTTAATCAATGTTTGAACCAAGGCTGTAATAAGATCACCCAGGAGCTGAGTGACTTTTGCAGAATCCAAACTGAGCTTCTGAAAGCAAATTGTTGTTAAATAAGTGCCGCTTGATAGAACTAAAGCTTATCTCTTCCATCACACTGATCGAGAAGAGATTAAAGGGGTAGCAATTAGTTGGGTTGGATTAGTCTTGTGCGCAGATCATCTGGGCAATTTTGAACATTATTGGGTAGATGCCTCCAAGTCCCAAGATTGGCTGCTGGTTCTATAAACTCGCTTGGAATCTCATCTTTGTTTCATCAGCTTTTAGTTCCTTTGGGGACAATTGGATCTTCCTTCACAGACAAGGTTAGATGTCCTGTCCTTGTTTCATCTTTTCTTAGGCCTCCCTCGGTCATGGCTGACCATGGGTGATGCATCCTAGTTGGCTGCTTGCTCCACACCTCGGCTAGAGCAGTCCTAGTTCAGGCACTGAGTATTCGACACAATTCCTGATTCTGGCTACAGAGACTGCATCTGTCTCCCTGATTTTATTTTATTCCAGGCGCTGCTATGTTGGTTTTTACTTGACCTCTTATAACACTGAAATGGTCGCTTTGCTGTTTGCCCTGCAGACCTTGTCCTTTATAGTAGAGTCCCTGGATTAATATCTGCACCTTGAGCACTACCTCAACAACTTGCTAACCTGACCTGTGCATATTCCGCATGCTGAAATCGTGTATTTCATTTGCGATTATTAACATTATTGCTTTGACACTTTGATTTGGATCACTCACGAATAGAGTTCATCTTGAATATCTATTTTGAACATTGATAGTGAGACAACTTGACCAACTCCAGTCCCTGTACAGATACTCCTGCAATGGGAGCATGAAACCACTGAATTGCAATTATATCCATTTCTGGGCTATCCTTCCCTAGTTGGGTTAAGGATTTTTTTGATTTTCCAATAAATTGCTTATTTATATCAAGCCATGAGGTGCGTTTAATGCCTTAATATGGCAGCTTGATAGCACTGCATGCCATGAGGAACTACTCTGCAGCCCCATGATAATCTTAATCCAAACTAAGAACAAAGAGTTGAAATCCAGACGTGAGAGTGACTGCTTTTGACATAAAGGCAGCATTTCACCATATGGCATGGAATGCCCCTGGTAAGATTGAAGCGTATGAACATCAAGTGGAAAATGCTTTGATGGTTGGAGATAACTATCTTGGTGTGGGCAAGGCTGTGGATGTTGTCTATATGGACTTCAGTAAGGCATTTGACAAGGTTCCACATGGAAGGTTGATTAAGAAGGTTAAATCATTGGGTATTAATAGTGAGGTTGCAAGATGGATTCAACAATGGCTGAATGGGAGATACCAGAGGGTAATGGCTGACAACTGTATGTCAGGTTGGAGGCCAGTGTCTAGTGGAGTACCCCAAGGATCTGTGTTGGGTCCACTGTTTGTCATTTACATTAATGATCTGGATGATGGTGTGGCAAATTGGATTAGTAAGTATGCAGATGATACTAAGATAGGTGGTGTAGTTAATAATGAAGTAGATTTTCAAAGTCTACAGAGAGACTTGGGCCTTTTGGAAGGGTGGGCTGAAAGATGGCAGATGGAGTTTAATGCTGATAAGTGTGAGGTGCTGCATTTTGGTAGGACAAATCAAAATAGGACGTACAGGGTAAATGGTAGTGAATTGAGGAATGCAGTGGAACAGAGGGATCTGGGAATAACTGTGCATTGTTCCCTGAAGGTGGAATCTCATGTGGATAGGGTGGTGAAGAAGGCGTTTGGTATGCTTGCCTTTATAAATCAGAGCATCGAAAATAGAAGTTGGGATGTAATGTTGAAATTGTACAGGGCATTGGTGAGGCCGAATCTGGAGTATGGTGTGCAGTTCTGGTCGCCAAATTATAGGAAAGATGTCGACAAAATGGGTACAGAGGAGATTTACTAGAATGTTGCCTGGGTTTCAGCACTTAAGCTACAGAGAGAGGTTGAACAGGTTGGGTCTTTATTCTTTGGAGCGTAGAAGGTTGAGGGGGGACTTGATAGAGGTTTTTAAAATTTTAAGAGGGACGGACAGAGTTGACGTGGGTAGGCTTTTCACTTTGAGAGTGGGGAAGATTCCAACAAGGGGACATAACTTCAGAATTAAGGGGCAAAAGTTTAGGGGTAACATGAGGGGTAACTTCTTTACTCAGAGGGTGGTGGCTGTATGGAATGAGCTTCCGGTGGAAGTGGTGGAGGCAGGCTCGATTTTATTATTTAAGAGTAAATTGGATAGGTATATGGATGGGAGGGGATTGGAGGGTTATGGTCTGAGAGCAGGTAGATGAGACTCGGTCAGAGAAAGTGGTCGGCGTGGACTAGTAGGGCCGAACGGGCCTGTTTCCGTTCTGTAATTGTTATATGGTTATATGGTTACCTCACACTTCTCTGTATTAAATTCCATCAACCATTCCTCAGCCCACCTGGCCAATCGATCCAGATTCTGCTGCAATCTTTCATAACCATCTTCACTATCTGCAAAACCACCCACTTTTGTATCATCAGCAAACTTGCTAATCTTGCCCTGTATGTTCTCCATCCAAATCATTGATGTAGATAGCAAACCGTAACCGAACCCTGAGGCACACCACTAGTTACAGGCCTCCAATCTGAGAAGCTACCTTCCACCATCACTCTCTGCTTCCTTCCCTGGAGCCAATTTGCTATCCATTCAGCTATCCTTGGATCCCATCTCTCCTTAGATCCCATGCGATCTAACCTTCCAGAGCAGCCTACCATGAGGAACCTTGTCAAATGCCTTACTGAAATCCATGCATACAACATCTACAGCTCTGCCCTCATCCACCTTTTTGGTCATGTCTTCAAAAAACTCAATCAGATTTGTGAAACACGACCTCCCATGTACAAAACCATGCTGACTATCCCTAATCAGCCCTTGCATGTATAACCTACCCCTCAGAGTACTCTAGTAACTTTCCAACTACAGATGTTAAGCTCACCGGCCTATAGTTCCCAGCATTTTCCCTGCAGCCCTTCTTGAAAAGAGGCACAACATTTGCCGCCCTCCAGTCTTCCGGCACCCCTCCTGTATTTAAGGACAACTCGTAAATTTCAACCAGGGCTCCCGCAATTTTCTCTCTGGTTTCCCCACAATGTCCTCGGATATATCTGATCAGGCCCTGGAGATTTGTCTACCTTCATACACGATAGTACCTTCAGTATTTCTTCAACGTTAACACTGACTGCTTTCAAGACACTTCCATTGACTGCCCCAAGTTCCTCCGTCCTACTGTCTTTCTCCTCGGTAAATTCAGAGGAGAAATACTCATTGAGGACCTTGCCCTTCTCCTGTGGCTCCACACAGGTGACCGCTTTGATTCCTGAGAGGTCCCACTCTCTCTAGTTACTCTTTTCCCCCTTATGAATTTATAAAATCTTTTGGGATTGTCAATGATACCCGCCAGAGCTATCTCCTGGCCCCTTTTTGCCCTTCTGATCTCCTTTTTCAGTTTATGCCTTAGTTCCTGAAACTCCTCCAGGGATGATGTGAAAAGATTTTCCTTATTAGGCTATGCAAAAGATTGCAGTTGTGTGGTTCATGCTGGATAGATGTCTCTTCCTTTTCATCATTAGCTTGGATATATCTAAACTTTACCATAAACACTTGATTTATTTAGCTCAGCATCTGGAAGCCTTCTTGATTCTGCTGCTCCACTGTATCAAATGGATTTAAGATTGTAAACAGTGAGAGTTGCTTTTCATATCCTGGATACCTTCAAGCCAAATTCAGCAAATCAGAAAACCAGCTGCAATGTTAGTGTTCACTGCTCTCCACTTGGTGATCTTTGGGGTCGAATTGTGGATTGATTTTCATTGTGAGAGAAAATCTGGTGTGTGCAATCTTTGAGCAAAAGGCTTCCATTGAGCTAGGCTTGATCAGGGAACTGTGCAAAGTATTTTGCAAAACAGTTTGAAATTCATTTCTGCTCAAAGCAGTCTTTGTCAGATGTTTCATGTCTTGACACTGTGGAATTAGTACAAAGGAAAGCAGCAGTTAAGTAAGCATTAAGAAATGCTCTAAAGAAAACCCTACATTTTTGTGTAAGAAAATAACTGCAGATGCTGGTACAAATCGAAGGTATTTATTTCACAAAATGCTGGAGTAACTCAGCAGGTCAGGCAGCTTCTCAGGAGAGAAGGAATGGGTGACCTTTCGGGTCGAGACCCTTCAGACTGATGTCGGGGGCGGGACAAAGGAAGGATATAGGTGGAGACAGGAAGATAGAGGGAGAACTGGGAAGGGGGAGGGGAAGAGAGGGACAGAGGAACTATCTAAAGTTGGAGAAGTCAATGTTCATACTGCTGGGCTGCAAGCTGCCCAAGCGAAATATGAGGTGCTGTTCCGCCAATTTCCAGTGGGCCTCACTCACTATGGCACTGGAGGAGGCCCATGACAGAAAGGTCAGACTGGAAGTGGGAGGGGGAGTTGAAGTGCTCAGCCACTGGGAGATCAGGTTGGTTAAGGCGGACTGAGCAAAGGTGTTGAGCGAAATGATCGCCGAGCCTGCGTTTGGTTTCGCCGATGTAAAGAAGTTGACATCTAGAGCAGCGGATACAATAGATGAGGTTGGAGGAGGTATGAACATTGACTTCTCCAACTTTAGATAGCAAGGGCTATGTGAAGTTAGAGAAGTTATGGAATATGAGGCACTATTTGCGTTGGACCTCCTGGCAATGGAGGAGGGCGTCAACAGACTGGTTGATGTGGGAAGGGGGGGGGGGAGTGATTTAAATGGTTAGCAACCAGGAGCCTGAGGTGGCCCTGGTGGACAGGGAGTGAGTGCTCGATAAAGTCTGTTCTTGGTCTCACCGATGTGGAGAGGGTCATGTCAAGAGCAGCTAATGCAATAGATGAGGTTAGAGAAGATGCGTGTGAATATCAGCCTCGCCTGGGATGGCCATTTTAGTTTCTGGATAGTGGGGAAGTGAAGCTCCTTGCCTTTATTTCGGGCCTCTATCGACGCGCCACAGAAGGAGGTTAAGGGACAGGTGATGCACCTTTTGCGGTTGCAGGGCAAAGTGCCTGGTGAGGGGGAGGAATGGGAGTGATTGGCAAACTAAGGAGTCACAGAGGGAGTGGTTCCTGTGGAAAGGATGGGGAAGGCAAAGATGTGACTGGTGGTGGGATCACTATGTAGCTGGCATTAATGTCATGAATGATGTGCCAGATCTCAAATTTCACTGTACCTTAATAGGTACATGTGACAATAAATTGAATCTTGAATCTTGAGATATAGAGGCTAATGGAGTGAAAGATGGGAACCAGGAGGAATCTATCTCTTTTCTGTATTTGCGTGGGGGGGTGGGGGGGTTAGAGAAGGGGTGAGAGTGGATATGCGGGAAATGGAGGAGATTCCGGTGAGGACGGTGGTGTGGGAAGTCCTCTTTCCTGAAGGTGGAGGACATCTGTGTTGAATGCAAGGCTTCATCTTCAACAGATATGGCAGAGGTAGAAACTGAAAGGAAAGGATTAGGTTCTTACAAGAGACGATGGAAGAAGGTGTAGTTGCAGTAGCTGTGGGAGTTGGTGTTGTAAATGTCAGTGGATAGTTTCCTTCCTGATATGGAGACAGAACAAGAGAGGGGAGAGATTTCGGAAATGGTCGAGATGAATTTGAGGGCAGGATAGAGGTGAGTGGTGAAGTTGATGAAATTGGGTTCAGCATGGGTGAAGGAGACAACTAATGTTGTCATCAATATAAGCAGGGTGTCCCAGATGTAGGTGGGAAGAGTTTGGGCCAAAGGGTAACAAGCTGGTGTCAAGATATATGGAGATTAGTTCAGTGGGACAAGAGCAGGCAGAAACAGTGGACCTGCTAGGGCTGTCTTGTTTGCCAATCTTGGGTAGATAGAAACAAGCAGTAGAGGGTTGGTGAACTATCAGATTGGAGGCCGTGGAGTGGAAATCTTGCGATGATAGATCTGTGATGATATGGGAAACAGTTGAGTGGCCTGGTATTTGTTGGTGGAGTCATGGTCAAGGCTTTATGAGGAAGTGTTAAAGAGTTGTCGCCTTGATTCAGCAAGATAGGTCTATCTACCTATAGGTCTATAGGTCATAATGGCATTGCCCTTTTAGTATTAAATCAATCAATTTCAATTATCAATTATGGCTGATATCTGACTTGGATGATGATTTTGGGCTGAGATAGGGAGAGATGCTTGGAGGTAATGCTTTAACAGGCATCACAAAATTATTACGTTAAATTTCAATATGTGCCCTTTTCTGGCTATCTCATGATCTTCGCCCAAAGGTGTCACATGTGTACATAATTTGAAAACACATTATATGCTGCTTTTGAAATTATTATTTCTTCATATTCCAAAGTTAACATTTTATTGCCATAATCTGTTTACTGTCAACTTTGAAGTTTTCCTGGATCATTGCCTGGTTGTTTTTGTTGAACACATTAATCTTGAATCTTTTGAAATAAACTTGTTCAAATCACATTTTATTCTTTGTTTCTGATTAAGTTCACAACTAAATGTACTCGGCCATAGAAACAACTCAGGAAAGTTGTTAACATTTAGTCTGTCGTTTTGTACACTCTTGTATTCACTAGTTTTTATACTCGACCTATTGTTTGTTCTAATTGCAACAAATTAGCAATTCCTCAAACAGGTCACCTTTGAGTTTGGTGCCTGTTCTGATCATGTAATCTTGGAGTTCATTTGTGTCTTCTGAGTTGAAAGAAAGCTACATAGTCCATTGCAAGCTATGTAAGTTTCCCAATGTCTAGAAATGTTCAGTGCTATCTGATAAAAATGCCAGCACATGATTATTTGAAATTATCCAGCTTCATTTCAGAATCTTTTAAACATGAATTATGCTGTTTCTTGATTCAGAGTACAGAAAGCAGATCTTGTGTCAGACCTATGCAGTTCAGCAACAAATCTCAAGTGATGTAGTGAAATTTTTTTTTTAATGGAGACCTACTGAGCTGACACAACTAATGGCCCACAGGACAGTGTTCCCTGCCTACTCGGTTCCTGAGACCTGCTCAACTTGTAGCCGGCATCTGAAGGACTTGGAAAGATATCAGCAACATTCTTTGCAGAATCATTAACTTAATCGCAGGATAAGCAAATCAACATCCATGTCTTTTCTCAGGCCAATGGCCTTAAGGTCCTAATTACTCTGTTGCCCAATGTTGGGCAGGCCATCATTGTCTACATGTCCTAACCTAACCGATCCTGACTACGTGTGCTGTCTGTACGGTGATTGTATGTTCTCCCATGACCTGCGTGGATTTTCTCCGGGATCTCCGATTTCCTCCCACACTCCAAAGACGTAAAGGTTTGTAAGCTAATTGGCTTTGTATAATTGTAAATTGTTCATGGTGTAGAGGATAGTGTTAGTGTGTGGAGATCATGGTTGGTGCAGACTCGGTGGGCCAAAGGGCTTGTTTCTGCACTGTATCTCTAAACTAAACTAAACAAAACTGGAGCAGAAATGCAGATTTAGACATAGGACAGGAAATGCACAACGTGGGAAACCTACACACTGATTCCTTCAGATCCCCCTTCCTTATTTTCTCCCCCCTAATTCAGTATTTCTGCCTCTTCCCACCGCTCCCTCTTTCCCCACTTATTTGATCCGATTCTGGCCCATTTTCCTTTGTTTCCAGCATCTGGTTAGTTTCATGTGCAAAAAAATATATTTTTCCTATTGATTTCTGATTTGACCTCCCTGGATGCAGCAGCTAGCTGTCAGAAACCTGTGGTTCTCCTGGAACTCCGTGTATCTCTCTGGGGGAAATTTTCACCTGCCTACACAATGATGCCTGGTCTTAATAGCTGGTGTGTGGTCCTGGCATGAGATATCTGGTTGGTGTAATCATGAAGGCATGCCAGCACCTCTACTGGAAGTTTAGAGATTCAGCATGTCATTGAATACTTTAACAAACTTCGACAGATGCACCGGAGAAGGTATCCTAACTGATTGTATCATGGCCTTCTAGAGCATTTCCTACGCACAGGAATGTATGAGGTTGCAGAGTGGTGAACTCAGTCCCATCGATCAAGGGCACTGCCTGTTTCATTGCATTGTGGACATCTACTAACGCGATGCTTCAAAAATGCAGTCTACCATTAAGGATCCACACCATTCCCTCTTCTCACTGCGACTGTTGCGCATGAGGCACAGCATCCAACCCCTGAAAGTGTGCCAGATGTCCCATGCCAAGTTCCAGAACAGCTACTTTGCAACACCCATCGGATTCTTGAACTGTAGAAACAAGTAGCTGCAAATGTTGGTTTACAAAAAAAAGATGCACAGTGCTGCAGTAACTCAGTGGGTCAGGCAGAAGCTCTTGAGAACATAGTTTGTTGCTGTCTTCAGGGAGACTTGGATTTGCCATCTTTTAATGTCATTGGAGATGAGAAATTGAAGATGACCATGCTATTAGTGCTTGGATCGCAAAAAAATCATGGTTTTTGGAGTGTGAATTAGTTTCCCTTAACTTTTGTTATCTGACTCCACTGTTTTCTGACCTGTGGTTACCAAGTTATCTCTTCCTTTTTTGAATTTTATTTGTTTGCAGAATTTGAGTGTGACTGAATGGGTCAGTATTGAATTGGTATCCTTAATTGCTCCATGTGTGAATAATTTCCCCAAGACAGAAGGTATTTAAATGAGCCACATTGCTTTTGGTCTCATGTTGATGATAGGCTAGACAACCCAAGGGAATTTGTTAGCCATCTGGTGGGTTCGGTCATCACTGACTCGTTATTTCTTGCAGATTTACTCGAGTTTAAATTCATCCCCCACCCCCTGATATTGGATTTTAATTGATATCTCCACATAAGTTGTCCAGGCTTTGGATTTCTTGTCCAATCATTTAGCCACTGGACTTTTATTGCCAAAGCTACATTTTAATGTCAATGATGTTTGCAGGGGAGCTGCACCTTGCATTTGAGAGTATTTACATAAAATGGAAGTAGCAATGCTTAAGAGCCTGCTAAGACAATTGCCATTTTACAAATACAGAATGTACATACATTTCCAAGAGAGTTGGAGCAATGTTTTAGCTTGAGGCTAGCAGGGCGGCACGGTTGCGCAACGGTAGAGTTGCTGCTTTACAGCGAATGCAGCGCCGGAGACTCGGGTTCGATCCTGACTACGGGTGCTGCACTGTAAGGAGTTTGTACGTTCTCCCCGTGACCTGCGTGGGTTTTCTCCGAGATCTTCGGTTTCCTCCCACACTCCAATTAATTAATTGGCTGGGTAAATGTTTTTTAAAAATTGTCCCTAGTGGGTGTAGGATAGTGTTAATGTACGGGGATCGCTGGGCGGCACGGACTTGGTGGGCCGAAAAGGCCTGTTTCCGGCTGTATATATATGATATGATATGATATGATATGATAAGATTCAATGATAATCCCTGCTGTGAATCTGGTTATGTTCTATGTTTGCATTGATATTGTGATAATTAATTAATTAATAATAAAAGGGGCCTGTGTTTGCTGGTTTATACCAAAGATAGATACAAAATGATAGAGTAACTCAGTGGGTCAGGCAGCATCTCTGAAAATGGATAGGTGACACTTCGGGTTGGCACCCTTCTTCAGACTGATTGTAGGGTGGGAGAAACAGCATCTTATATTTTACTTGGGTAGCTTACAACCCAGTGGTATGAATGTTAAATTCTCTAATTTTGGTTAACTTCTACATATACTCCCCATTCCCCTCCCCTTGGTTTCCCAACCCCCCTGCCCCTAGCCCCCACCCCCCCTTCACTAAATGTGGGTTAACCAGTTCCACAGTTCACAACAATGTATTTCTCTTAGGATAACACTGTCCCTAGCCAACAATTGTATACACACTGACTCGCACAGCCCTACTATAAACCCACTGACTCGCACAGCTCTATTATAAACCCACTGACTCGCACAGCTATCTGGACTACACTTCTTCCCACCCTGTCTCCTGCAAAAAGTTTATCCCCTACTCCCAATTCCTCCGTCTACGCGGCATCTGCGCCCGGGATGAGGTGTTTCACACTAAGGCATCAGAGATGTCCTCATTCTTCAGGAAACAGGGCTTCCCCTCTTCCATTATAGATGAGGCTCGCACTAGGGTCTCTTCTACATCCCGCAGCTCCGCTCTTGCTCCCCCTCCCCCCATTCCCCCTATTCGTAACAAGGACAGAATCCCCCATTCTCACCTTCCATCCCACCAGCCAGCGTATCCAACAAATCATCCGCCAACATTTCCGTCACCTACAACAGGACATCTCTGGCCACATCTTCCCATCCCCTCCCCTTTCTGCGTTCCACAGAGACCGTTCCCTCCGTAACTCCCTGGTCCACTCGTCCCTTCCTACCCAAACCACCCCATCCCCGGGCACTTTCTCCTGCAATTGCAGGAGATGCAACACCTGTCCCGTTACCTCCCCCCTCAACTCCATCCAAGGACCCAAACAGTCTTTCCAGGTGAGACGGAGGTTCACCTGTACCTCCTCCAACCTCATCTATTGCATCCGCTGCTCTAGATGTCAACTTCTTTACATCGGCTAAACCAAACGCAGGCTCGGCGATCGCTTCGCTCAACACCTTCGCTCAGTCCGCCTTAACCAACCTGATCTCCCAGTGGCTGAACACTTCAACTCCCCCTCCCACTCCCAGTCTGATCTTTCTGTCATGGGCCTCCTCCAGTGCCATAGTGAGGCCCACCGGAAATTGGAGGAACAGCACCTCATTTTTCGCCTGGGCAGCTTGCAGCCTAGCAGTATGAACATTGACTTCTCCAACTTTAGATAGTTCCTCTGTCCCTATCTTCCCCTGTCCTTCCCAGATCTCCCACTGTCTTCCTGCCTCCACCTATATCCTTCTTTTGTCCCGCCCCCCTGACATCAGTCTAAAGAAGGGTCTCGACCAGAAACGTCACCCATTCCTTCTCTCCTGAGATGCTGCCTGACCTGCTGAGTTACTCCAGCATTTTGTGAATAAATACCTTTGATTTGTACCAGCATCTGCAGTTATTTTCTTACACTACCTTGCCTGATGTCATCTGTTGCCGGCCCTGATATGTCCTGGTCTTTTGCTTCCAGTACCTCCTTTCTTCCCCCTCCCGCTGAAGAAGGGTCCTGACTTGAAATGTAATTTATCCATTTTCTGCAAGGAATTAATTGGTTTGGTTCTGCTCCAGTTTAAAGCATAGTTTTATTTTAATAATCCACTGATATTGTTCAAGGAAATTTATTACCCCTAGTCCACTTTGGCAAAATATTTAGTTTTCTACTGGTGTAATGGTATAGGATTATCTACTTTTCTCAGTTTCATAAATATTTAAATTACAGCTGGCATTGTTCCTTTATCTTTGCCACTGTTCTTAATATATCTCTAGGATTTTTAAAAAAAATTGTCCTGGGGGGTGGAAAGAAAGGAAGAGGGAGAAGTTCAAATTGCATTAAATTGCCCAGGGCTTCTTGTAGTTTCTTAGTTCTGTTGCATGTGTGACTATTTAGGGGATGAAGTGGGTTCAGGCAGTAAAACAGGTACTGGTTGCAATTATAATACTGTAGTTATATTCTACAAAAGCATTTCCTGTCTTTTTTTTCTTTCCCCCACTGGGATTCTTTTATCTGCGAATCGATCAAAACCACTAAATAGAGGCTAGCAGAGTTCCGTCCCATCATTGAGATTTTTTTCACACTATCTTCTATTCTCCTTTGGTTTCAGTTGTTGCACTAATTGCAAGGGGAAAACCCCAGCTAATAAGATCAGAAACTGGTGTAACAGAATTTAAAAAGTGAAAAGATTTAACCATTTCAACAACCTGGATGTATTATTTTAAACTACTGCAAATGGAAGAATTTTCCTCAACTCATGGAATCCAAGCCAACAATAATTCAGAATTTGTTTTTGTTTTCAATAAATTTTCAAAAATGATGTCAATAAATTTCTCCAATAAATTGCAACTTTTATCTAATAAAATGTTCTCATCCAAGTGTGTTATTTCGGTTGAAGGAATAAGCTTGGATAAAGTGTTGGGCTTGTGTTTGATTTCTATTAAGAAACTCTCTTTTAAACATCTTGTTGAAGCACATTTGCATTTACTCCAGGATACAACTGACATCAAGTGAGTCTCTTGAGTAGAAGGGATATGGGAAACTGGTGGACAGCCAAGCAGCCAATCTTGTACCTTTATTGAAGAAGTGCTGCAGGGTTCTGCACTGAAATAGTGGACTAGTTACTCTTTAATGTTGGGAGAGTTTATTGGTTGAATCTACAAGAGACAAGAATTATTTGCATTTGGAAAGGCAAGATCTGATTAGGGTATATTCAGTATGGTTTTGTGCATGTGAAATCATGTCTCTCAAATTTGAGTTTTTTGAAGAAGTAACAGAGGATTAAGAAGGGCAGTGTGGTAGACATTGTCTCCATGGATTTGAGCAAGGACTACGAGTCTTTCTTGTAAGTTAGAGCACATGGAATCCAGAATAACTTAGCCAATTGGGTACAACTGAGACTGCAGATGTTGGGTTTAGTTTAGAGATACAGCGTGGCAACAGGCTCTTTGGCCTGCCGGGTCTGTGCCGACCAGCGATCGCCGCACATTAACACTATCCTACACCCGTTAGGGACAGTTTTTATATTTACCAAGCCAATTAACCTACAAACCTGTATGCCTTTGGAATGTGGGAGGAAACTGAAGATCTTGAAGAAAACCAACACAGGTCACGGGGAGAATGTACCAACTCTGTACAGACAGCATCTGTAGTCAGGATCGAACCCGGGTCTCTGGCGCTGCATTCACTGTAAGGCAGCAACTCTACCACTGTGCCACCATGAACGCCATTGAGAAATCTTGAGCAAAAGCCAAACTGTTGGTGAATCTCAGCATTTGGCACAGTATCTGTGTAGGCAGTTGATGTTTCAGATTGGGACACTTTTTCAGACCAATGGAATAGTCATAAAGCATAAAAACAAGCCGTTTGCCCGAATCATAATCATACTTTATTAGCCAAATCTGTTTTGCCACATACGAGGAATTTGATTTGCCACACAGTCATATCAATAAAAAGCAACTAAACACACAAAATACATTGTAACATAAACACCCATCAGAGTGACTCCTCCATATTCCTCACTGTGATGGAAGGTGAAAATAAAGTTCAATCTCCTTCCCTTCTTTGTTCTCCTGGTGTCGGGGGCCTCGGGCCTTCCGTTGATAGGACGATCTTGGCTCCCATAGCCGGCGGTCGGGCCCTCCACGTTGGGGTGATCAAGCTCCCACATTGGGGGGATCTCAGCTCCCCTGACATAAATGCCCATCCAAGCTGGTACCTTTTGCCCTTGTTGTCCCACGTCTCTACCTTTCCTGTCCGAATACCGTTCCAAATTCTTAAAATGTTATTGTATCTGCCTCAATTGCTATGATTGGCAGCTCGTTCCATATACCACCACCATCTATGTGAAGGAAAGGTCCCTTTTAAATCTTTCCCCTCTCACCTTAAACCAATGCTTCCTATTCTTGATTTCTCCAACCCATGGAAAAAGACTGCATTCAGCCTCTATTCCCCTCATGATTTTAGACACTCTAAGATCAACCCTAGAATGGATAGAAGTGACAAGAATTATGGCCAGCATTGAACACATTGGGCCAAGGGACATGTTTCTATACTGTACTATTCTGACACTAATATTCAAACCAAATTCAGTATGAGTGAGGTGAATGCTGCATAATGTTAGTGTTTGATAGATTAACTGCACTGTATAAAAGTTTGGCTCCAGTATTCAGTGCAAATTTTGGTATGTTGGTGCCATTTTGCTGCACTAACACCATTTCCCTTGACTTGCACAACATGTAAAATGTTTTATTGGCCTTAAATGTACTTGACCACAGTAGGGAATTCCAAACATTGAGTATATTCTAATTATTTTTTTTCACACCTCTGCCCTTAATATTCTAGATGGGGAGTGTGCTGATGCAGTATCTTTTGAATTCTCTGTATGCATTTGATAATGGTGCCATACAAAAGATATGAGCTCATGGTATTAGGGGTAGACTGGTTAACATAGAAAATAGAATAAAGTTGAAGGGAGATTAAAGAGGCAAGTTTGCTTTTAAATACAGAGTAGTAGGTGCCTGGAATGCAGTGCCAGGGGAACTAGTGGAAGTAGACATGATAGCAGAATTTAAGAAGCATTTAGACATATCCATGAAAGGTAAATATTAACATATTTTGGACTGGTGGGAGTGCATTGAATGAGGGGATATAAACAGAAAATCATTAAGCAGTCATATAAAACTGAGCTACAAATCCACTAGAGGTAATTAATGTACTAAATTCTCTACCCCAAAAGGTAGATCATTGGAGGTATTCAAAGGGATGGTACATAAAACTTAGGAAGATAAGGCAATTGAAGCAATGTGCAACTGGGACAGAAGGAGGGTTAAGGGTTGGGACATGCACTGTCAACTGTGGGACCTTATATAGACATGCGTGTGCCTTTCCAAATCACAGGATGAACCTAAGCTCAATTTTGAGTGTCATAGCAAAGGGTCTGAATACTTATGTAAATGTGATATTTCAGTTATTTCTTTTTAATTACTTTGCAAAAATTTCTAAACACCTTTTTTCACTTTTTTATTATGGGGTATTGTGTGTAGATTGATGATTAAAAAAAAAGAATTTAATCAATTTTAAAATAAGGTTGTAACGTAACAAAATGTGGAAAATGTGAAGGGGTCTGAATACTTTCTGAATGCATTGTAACTCCTATCTATACCATGTCCCATTAATACCATTTTCCTTACTTATTTTCCTGTGACCTAGTCTCTCTCACATGCCCATTGATTCTCTTAATACTTGACTAATTTACTGGAGCTAATTAACATAACAAGCACTTTTTGAGATGTGAGAGAAAATTGGAGCACTTGGGGAAACATATATGGTCATAGTCACAATATCCAAACTTCACACATTACTCAAAAGTCAGAATTGAACATGAGTTCCTGAAGTGAGCAGCTGCTCTTTCTCAAGTGGTTCTGTGCGGCTCATGTTATAGTTGAAATGATGAAAAGTTGTGACATTTTTCAGTATTTTCTCCAACATTAATTTCCTTCATTACTCAATGAGGAGATGAACCTAATTTTTCTTGTACCTTTTAAGCATGAAGTTTTAAAATGTTAGTAATAATTCCTTCTATTACTAATCTATTCTATTCCTATTCTAATAGGAAATTGGCAGACCAATTTCCCTCTGGGATGAATAAAGTTCTATCGTATCGTTCTTGATCAAGCAATTTAGTTTGGTTTATTATTGTCACATGTACTGAGTTACAGTGAAAAACTTTTGTTTGCGTCCTATCCAGTCAACGAAAAGACTGTACATGAATACAATCAAGCTGTCTACAGTGCACGCATAAAGAATAAAGGGTACAGCATTTAGTATAAGATATAACATTGATGTTCAAAGGAGTTAAAGAAAGTTCAAATGTCTGTTTAATTGCTGATAAACAGCTGGGAGTAAACTGTTCCTGAATCTGGAGTATATGTTTTCAAACTTCTATATCTCCTGCCTGATGGGAGAGGGGAGAACAGGGAGTGACCGGAGGAGACTGGTCCTCGATTATGCTGGTGGCCTTGTTGATGCAGCGTGAAGTATAGACGGAATCAATGGAAGGGAGAGTGGTTTGTGTGATTGTCTGGGCTACGTCCACAACTCTGCAATTTTTTGCACTCTTGGATGGAGTTTTTCCCAAACCAGGTTGTGATTGCATCCCGATAAGATGCTTTATAAAGCACATCTATAGAAGTAGGTGAGGGTTGTTGAGGACATGCTGAACTTCCTAAGCCTTCTGAGGAAGCAGAGGCATTGGTGTGCTCTCTTAGCAGTAGCTTTGACATGGCTGGTCCAGGACACATTGCTGGTGATATTTATTCCTGGGAACTTGAAACTGTTGACCATCTCTACTTCAGTGCCATCAATATAGATTGGGGTGTGTTTACTGCTTTGCGTCCTGAGGTTGATCATAATCTCTTTTGGTTCACTGACATTGAGGGAGAGAGGATGTTTTCGTAGCACCAAGGTACAAGGTTCTCAATCTCCTTTCTGTGTGTCTCATCTATTTGATATCCGGCCTACTACTGTGGTGTCATCTGTGAACTTGTAGTTTGAGTTGAATTGGTATTTGGCTACACAGTCGTGAATGTATAAGAAGTATAGTAGGGAGCTTAGAATGTATCCTCGTAGGGCACGAGTGTTGAGCATTATTGTAGAGGTGGATTTTTCACCTATTCTCACCAAATGTGATCTGCTAGTCAGGAAGTTGAGGATCCAGTTGAAGAGGGGAATGCTGACACCAAAATCCATGAGTTGGAGATGAGCTTGGTTGGGGTGTTGGAAGCAAAGCTTTAGTCGATGAATAGGAGTCTAATGTAGATGTCCTTATTCAGTAGGAAAGAACTGCAGATGCTGGTTTAAATCGAAGTTAGACACAAAATGCTGGAGTAACTCAGTGGGACAGGCAACATCTCTGAAGAGAAGGTATGGGTGATGTTTCGGATCGAGACCCTTCTTCAGGCTTCTTATCCAGGTTTTCCAGGGATGAGTGTAGGGGCAGGTGGATGGCATCAGCCATGGACCTGTTGTGGCGGTAGGCAAATTGCAGTGGATCATGGTTGCTTGGTAAATTGGAGTTAATAAGTTCTATAGCCAGTCTCTCGAAGCACTTCATGATGGGGGATGTCAAGGCCACTGGACGGTAGTCATTAAGGCATGAGATCTTACTTTTCTTTGGCACCAGAATGATTGTGGTCTTCTTGAAGGAGGTGGGTACCTCAGAACAGAGTAGGGAGAGATTAAAGATGGCTGTGAACACTCCCGCTAGTTGGTGTGCTAAGTTTCTAAGGACGCGGCCAGGGACTCCATCTGGGCCAGTTGCTTTCCATGGGTTCACCCCTGGGAAGGCCGATATTACATTTACAAAATTGACCGTGGGTACAGGCATACTCTAATCTGCCGGGACAGATGTCATCACCCTATGGGCATAGAATGCATTAAGTTAATCAGGGAGGGCCACACTATCACTAGCGATGCTGCCTGCCTGATGCCGGTTTATAGCCCGTTACAGTATTCAAGCCTTGCCACAGTCAATGGGTGTGTCAAGGCTTATTGGTAGCGGAGTGCAGCTCCTTCAGAACAAGCATGCTATCAGCATGGCGAGGAATGTGGATTGCTGTCTGGGTAGCTGAGGTGAATTCCAGCGGTACCTTCAAGGTGGTGTAAAGCTGAGCTGTATTTGGAAAAGACTACATAGCTCATCCAGACTTCACAGTGTCTACATTTTAATTTAGTGTTTTAATTTGTTTTGTTAGCAATGTTATTTTTGTAATTAATTGAAGGCTTAAATGGTCTTTTTAATACTGCATTAAAGTATTTTATACAGGGTGCAGGTCCTGCATTTGAAGGGATAAGTGCTCCATTATACAATATTTTTCCATGATTGCTTTGATGTTGACTGGCTGGTTCCAATAACTTATTAGCTGAGAATAAAGCTAACATTGTAATTAAAATTGTGGGCAGAAAATCTGTCTTTTCACACGACCTGTTCCTGCTTTCTCAACCAAATAGGGATTTAGAAAGTCCATAAAATATAGTGGATATTATTTTTTTATTCATTTCAATAAAGTGGATATTTTTAGTGCTTTCTGATATATATCTGAAAAGTCATGGCACCTATTACGCATCTATATTGTAAATGAGTGCATTTATTTTACAAAAAAATCTGATCTGTACTTGAAGAACCCTGGTAACTAAGGCTGTGAGCCAAATGCTGGAGGGTAGGATAAGGCTGGGTGGCTCTTTAACAAGAATGGCCTCCCTGTAAGATTATTTTTCCTCCTGTTATTGCCTGTACACAATTGGCCATGTGTGTAAGAAATGTGTAATACCTTATACTTAACAGGCAGTCAGGGAAATGAGCATGCATTCAATATAAATTTGGAAGAAAATTGACTTGGTAAATGGACCTTGTGTTTTTTAAATCCCTGTAGTGTATTCCTGTGCATAACTTGTAGATTTGTTAGCATGTTAGGATTTGATTGTTTTAATGTTTCAGTCCAATGGACAGTATGCCATCATGTTTCTGATCTGGGCTTTAGGATGTGAGCTGATTAATCAATCGTTTGCTGCAGAGTACATGGCCTTGCCACTTCTTATTGGGTTTCTGGTTAGGAATAATTTTCTCTCCTCTCCCCTCCCCCCAAAAGAATATCAGAATGCTTGTTAATGGCAGATGACTTGATGATCATCATGTGTCTAATTAAAGGTCACATCATCCCCATATAGATTTGTTAAATGGAAGCCACTTTCTAGTCATGCATTTCTAATCAAGTTAGACTCTTTCTGTGACTGAATGCCTGTTCCCACACTTAATCTTTGTTTTCAGCAGTTAAACTTGAAAATGATATCTTGGGAAAGGTTATCAAGCACACTTCATATTTTCATGGTGCCACTTGACAGCCCCAAATCTGGGGCAGCTAATCGTCTATCTTCCAGAAGAGTCAAATAAATAAGTCGTTGCTTTTCTCCCTTTACCTCAGAAGATTGAATGCCTAGCTGTTATGGGATCCTTACAATGAACATGATATCCTTTGTGAACCTGGTATACTTGGCTTCATAGTTACATTAAATTATAATATGGCTATAGGTATGTGATAATGGGAAGTCT
The DNA here is from genome assembly GCF_053455715.1 of Rhinoraja longicauda. NCBI lineage: Eukaryota > Metazoa > Chordata > Chondrichthyes > Rajiformes > Arhynchobatidae > Rhinoraja > Rhinoraja longicauda. Next base: position 15,391,142 of record NC_135957.1, on the reverse strand, counting down.
GAATGATACAACTACAAAACAACCCTTGGGCATTAACACCAGTTTAAAAGTAATATAGAAACAAGGAACTGCAGATGCTGGTTTACGAAGAAAAGACTCAAAATGCTGGATTAACTCAGCGGGTCAGGCAGCATCCCTGGAGAACATGGATAGTGTTTGAGTTGGGACCCTTCTTCAGACAGATTGCCATATCGCACTGATTTAAAAGTAATGTTCAAATACTAAAGCTGTGGTTCTTCGAGCCAAAGAATGAAAATGATGAAAGGTATTGATATAACAAATAAGGAATTTAAGGATTTATAACCAGAGGGCATAGCTTAGTTCCTGAAGTTGATCACAATCTCCTTTGTCTTGCTGACATTGAGGGAAAGGTTGTTGTCTTGGCACCAGGTTACCAAGTTCTCGATCTCCTTCCTGTACTCCATCATGCCATTATTTGATGTCTAGCCCACTATGGTGGTGTCTTCACGATCTGAAATTATTCTCTCAGGATCAATCGCTTGACATTTGATTTGCTATTTGATTTTCAACTTGCTTCCATTTGTATTCTGAGGTTTGGGAAATGCTTGTGCAACAACTCTTTAAATGTGGGATTACCATTGCACACTAGCTACCACAGTCTTGGCAAGTAAGTCTAATAAAACTGGCAACCTGATTTTGTTTAGGAAGGAACTGCAGATGCTGGTTTAAACCGAAGATAGACACAATATGCTGGAGTAACTCAGCGGGACAGGCAGCATCTCTGGAGAGAAGGAATGGATGAAGTTACGGGTCGAGACCCTTCTTCACACTCTCCAGCATTTTGTGTCTAACCTAGTTTTGTTGCTCAGGATCAGCATATGCCCGTAGATGCACATGCACTCCCTGAAGACAGTGTGCACATGGTATGACTGCATGCATACATATACTCTGCATACTAAAAATATGCATAGAGTCTTAACCTTTACCTTTTCACACATTTCAGCTCCTGTACCCATGACGTTGACTGCAGTTGAATCAATTGTATTCACTTTGCTGCATCTTGTCCATCTTGTACCTGTCCCATTTGCCTTAAACTCTCCTGGCCACCACCCCAGTAGTGAGACCTTACTCGCTCTGAGAACAAGACACTTAATGAACACTGCTACTCATTCTCTTGGATTGCTTTCCATCACCAATAGTCTTCCACCAGTTTTGTCAGTGAAAGCTGGCAGACCAGTGCAGAAACTCTAGACCTCTTCTTGAAAACCTAGGGCAGTAAGAGTTTCTTCCAACCTTTGGTTAGCTCTGCACTCCCTCAGTTCTCTGTGGTGTCCACGTCTGTCCCGCAGTTGACGGAGGCTGATGTAAGCTGTGGGAGCGGGAACACCCCATTTAGCTGCCATTATCCCCCAACATGCACAATGATATGTAAACGCGCAATTTGCAGGAGTTTGGCTGTAAAGTGCGACAGCATATCTGACTTGTGAGGCATTATAATTCAGAGTAGTTTGATTTCCTGTGAAGTAACTGAATTGAATAATTTTGCATGTGGACTATATCTGATATTTGGCACTGAACATCATTGGAAAGGACCTCTTGGCATCAAGGACCTGGCTTTGATTCTGAACTTCTTGTGTCTGTGAAATTTGCACAATCTTCCTATTACAGCATGGGTTTCTGCCAGGTTTCCATGCACATCACAAAGTCTTGGTTAATTAGCTACTGTGAATCATTCTTTAATGTAGATAAATGACAGAAGAATATAAGGAAAGTTGATGATTATAATGGGAGAAAATTAAGTGTTGAGCTACAAGGGAAAAGGGGAATTGGATGGATTGACTTAGCAGCACCTGTGGAAGTAAAAGGTAACATTTTAGGTTGAGACCCGGCTTCAGGGCTGAGGGAATACGAAATATTGATGGCAGTACAATGTGGAGTCAGATGGAGACTGGTAGGTGATATGTGAAACCAGGTGGGGGAGGAGGGGTTAGGACAGAGGCCGGTAGGTGACAGGGTTGGCAGATGGGGAATGGATGGGCAAATGGAATTGGGTGAAGAGGGTGGGTGATACAGGCAGGTAAGGTGATAGGTAAAGTCACATGGGCAGATAGCACAGTTTGGGTGAGAGAATGGGAAGGATGAACAAAGGGGTGGAAACTAGGTGGATAGGCAAATGTGTGCCTATATATGTGGGTGGAGAACATTGAGAGTATGAATTACATTGGAAATTTCCACGTTGATCTCATTGTTGAAAACATCCCAAGCGGAATGCAGGATATTCTTCTCATTTGTATTCGGCTTCTCCATCACAATGGAGAAGGCGGGGAACTGCCAAGTGAAGTAGGGGTGTAAAGGAATTAAAATTAAAAGTACGTGCAACTGGGAGATTGAAATGGCTATTGTGGACAGGCCCCATTATGTTCCCCTACATGCTCATTTGTCCACTTAGTTTTCTTCTCACTTTGTTCATTCCCTTAATTCCTCCCATTCCCTCACCCCCCACCTGATTCCATCCACCATAATCTGCTTCACACAAACCACCTACTAGCCTCTGTCCCACCCCTCTTCATGCTGGTATATGCTGGCAATCTTTCCAGTTCGCCCTCAATCCTCCAGCAGGGTCACGACCGGAAACATTGACATGCACCTTTTCCCTCCACAGATGCTGCTTGACTTGTTGAGTTCTTACAGCGGTTCTGTTTTTTAGCCTGGTGTATCTTTAGTATTAGTATTAGACTCCAGGTGGTTTGTCCAGTTTTGTTATTTTTATGGTGGCTTGCTAGAACTGAGTGGTTTAGTCAATCATTTTGCAGGAGAAATTGGGAATCACTCCCAGAGCTGGGACCGGAATCTCACACTGACATCTAATTTCCTTCCTTAAAGAATATCATAGGATAGGATTTTTGTCTTACAATAAACTAGTAATTGTATGGCCACCATATTATATCTGATAATTTTCACTGAATTAAATAAAGACCCGCAGAATAGAAATTCCTTGGCTCTCACATGATATGGGGTAGAGGGGCACAGGGCACAGAGGACCCAGAATTTGACAAGCGTTGGAAACTCAAAATAAGCTGAATAATGCTGGTAAAATGGTTTTACCTTGACATTTAATGATGGCCACGTTGTTCATTCATTGTGCTAGGTTTATTATTGACATGACAGCTTCATTTGTTATTTTGTTTATGAAAAACCATTCCTGATATTTTCAAATAAAAATGCTGCTAGGAATGAGAAATGCTTAGCTGTTGGGCAGCATCTGTGGAGAGGGGAGCAGAGTTAATTAGGCAGCTGAGGAATTTGTTTGCTTAACCGGTTGCTAAGGAACAGTTTATTACTGTTAATAAACTAACAGTATTGACAATGTGCATTTCAATCTTGGCATTTATTATCCTTTTTTCCCAGCATTTCATTTTATTATTATAACATTTCAGCTTAATTACATATCTTTACGATCACTACATTCAGTGATGCATTCAGTATGTTGAAGGAAGTATTTAGAAATCCGATAACCAGAGTGTGATTTGTAATTATATAAAACCCCCCTTAAGTTTCCCAGCAAGACATGTACCATATTTGAGCAGATATGGCAGTTCTATGGTTGTTGCTAGTTCATATCCTATAATTGCTCTGAGCACCATCTTTGGAGCAATCTAACACCAAAAACTGGTGTGTTTTGAAGAGAAATCCAACCATCCCCTTTTCAGGATAGACAAAAAAGGGTTATTTTCTTTGCGATTGGCACCTGCATGCTTAGACTAAAAAATGGGTTTATAAAATACTTTAAAGCAGCCCATTTTGCATCTGCCAAACGATAGGGAACAGGTGTTGCAATTTATATCAGATTCCTCATTTCAAAGCCAACTAGGATTGCTGTTTTTGGAGCACCAAATGGCATGTGGTAGTTTTAAAGCAAAGGGATACTTGTGATGGAGGGGCGAATACTATGATGTTTACATTTTACAGCTGAAAATCTTAACTTTCAATTCTATTTCTCAATACAGTAAACCCTCCCTTTATAAGATCCCTTTGTAATGAATTTTGGTCATAGAAGAGGGAGCTGTCTACGCCGCCAGAAGCTCGCACCATCTCCCCTCTGCTTACAGCCCCGGCTTCAAACGCCATGTCTAACTCCCAAGGTGCACCAGTGAGCCTATCTTCACCCACCGCATGTTGAATCAGCTGTTGTTGCAACTTACGTTGTAGCCCTGGCCATCAGCACTTTCATCAGGCCCCCACCACTGACACGACGAGCCCGGTCACCGTGGGGCTCACTCCCCTCACATTTGGAGTTGCTTCTTCCATTGTTTTGTCCGCTCCGCACCTTCTACTTCCCCGATTCATCCTCATCCCGTTGTTCTGTCCACTCGGCCTCTCATCCCTCCTCCCCAACGCTGCCACCTTCGCCTCCTCCTCCCCCAGAGTCGTTGACATATTCCACCTTGGAGAAGGAGGCGGCAGCAGTGGTGCGGAGAGCGAACAAGGCAATGGTAGTAGCAGCAGCTGGTGAGAAGGGAGGGAGCCCCGCGGTGACTGAGCACATCTTGTCGTTGGCAGCAACTTGAAGAAAGTGCTGCCGGCCAGGGGCTACAACGTGCGTTGCAACGACAGCTGCAGCAGCTGGTGAAGAAAGGTTCACTGGTGCAGACTAGTGGCATTGGCACCTTGTTTCAAGGCCAAACGACAAATAATGCTGGAGTAACTCAGAGGACTGAATCAGTCTGAAAAAGGGTCCTGTCGTCACCTTCCTATGTTCTCCAGAGATGCTGCCTGACCTCTGAGTTACTCCAGCAATTTGTATGTCTCTTGTGTATTACCCATCATGTGCAGTTCTTTATTTAAACTACTTAAACTTTATTTAAAATACTTTACTCGGCAGACAATCGGCAATAACGAACACCATTCCCCCACCTATGGTCTGTTATAAGCAGGGTTTACTGTATACATAAACTGGAGCAGATCAACATGTTCTTATTGAGTGGGAGGCAGAATTGAAGGGACCAAGAGGTCCATTCCCGCTTACATTTTCTTATGTTCCTATTGTCATCTGTCCTAATATCTTTAATATCTGTTATATAAAACCCAAATAAGACATCAGCCTCTTGAGAGTAAATTAATAGAATAATTAGGTAACACAATTTTTCTTAGTGCAAAGGCTTATTTGGGGATAGGTGTTAATGTGTTTATAAATACTGCAGAATGGAAGGAATGACAGAAGAAATGTATCAATCTGATTTGAATCACAAAAAAATGTCTGATTGCTTTAGAGAAGTGTTTTAACTTGGGAAGGGGTTAACTTAAGTTGACACATACAGTGCAAACTCTTGGGATTTGGTATGAGCGTGATTCAAGGTAATTTCATTGTATTGCCTTTTTCTCAAGTATATTGTTCAGATGCAGAGTAGCTTTTATCATATACACAAGGGTGCAATGAAATTCCTTGTTCACATGAAGCCTGCAGACTAAAAGGTATACATAGAGCAATATTGTTCTTCCACATATAATTGGTTAAGCACCAAATTAATGAAATACATCATAAATTGCACCATAACCTTTTACTTGATTTACAGTATGAAATTACACTATTGAGTATTGTGAACCATGCTAATTTCTCGTAATATGATGCCAGATGACTATGCGGGTCATTGTGGTTCCCCAGCAACATGGAGCAGAAAGAAATCAAATGCCCTGAAGGTGTATACTTGTCATGTTAAACTGCTGTTGAACATTCTATCGTGCAAGTTTAATTGCATGGTGTGATTATTATATGTTGGTATAGATTCTGTTTCAACAGTTAACTTCAGATTCTGAAGCAGTTGTTCATGTGGAAATTTTAGAGTAGTGTATTCATCAACTGAGATTTGTTTGGGGGTGAAGGAAAATCTTTTATAAGCAATTTAGAAAAAAACTCCATCTTAAACTCACAGATTTTATTTCTAATAATTTTGCAGTGATTTTTAGGTCATGGCTATCTGGGATAACTGCTCAAGTTTCCAGACTGACTGCGGTGCAGTAGGCGTCTGCCCCATACCATCTGGTTAAGGAATTGGCAAAGGTTTTGATTACTTCAAGATGTGGATGAAACATTTCCATATATGGCAGAAACAATCTCTTGCAAAGCAGGATTTGAGTGAAGCAAATTGTTAAATTTCTATACCGTCTATGTCCTGCAAACTCCCACTGGTTTCCTGCAGTGTAGGAATGTATTTGTACCCACAACTATCCTATGATTCTGTGTTCTATTGAATATTTTACTCTGTGGTAAACAGATCATCAAAAAGAAAAACAGCATAGGTTGTGCAGATAACCTTGCCATTGAGACCTTTTATGTGCAGTTATTGCACTTGATGAAGAGGCTGATTTTAAGAATGATCAGATTTAAGAAACAAGAACAGGATTTTTCTGATAAATTATCAAGGGGACTGAATTATCAGCATTGGGTGGGACATCAAGGAATAGAACATTAATAATCTAATTTGTAGGCTCTGAAAAATCACTTTTGCTCACTCTCTGTTAAGCCCCCTGATATTGGGCTATACTTTCCCATGCAAGCAAGTTTTCTGACTGCTAATGTTCCCACTTTAGAGCTGGGAAATTTTCTATTTATTTCCAGAAAATGAAGGTTGTACATTTCCATTTGGAAGGTATAATTGTGGCCTAATTTATGAAATCAAACAAAATAGGCTTAAACATAAAAATGCACTTGATTAAACAAACTGTAGATCAAAATTGGAAAATTGTCTGATGAGTTCAGATTATATCTTATGATAGTTTTTTACATTTAAGGATATGTTCAGAATGAAGCCATGACATTGTGTACTGATCTTTACAATGTCTCAATTTAATAAAGGGTTCCCACCAAATTGTGAAATATCATTGAATAAACATAAAAGGAATCACACCAACTAGTTTCACCATGTTGCGACCCTCAATGCTTTGTGGCACAATAACAACACCAGATAGCGTATGCTGAACAGATTTGCAGGTCAAAACTGGACATCGTAAGATGTAATGAAACAAAAGAAATGCACATCATCACAATCTGTAAGCACCTAACCTGACTGGTTCCTCCTGGTATCATAACTATCAAATTAGGGAATCAACTTCAGTTCAGTGGGCGTACAGGAGGCATGCCAGTAGTTGCTTCAGGCATGCATAAAAATAAGTGAAGTCACAGCACAGGATTACATATGAGATATACAGCATTCAAAAGACAAAGACAAATGATCTCTTAACCAATGAATCAAAGCTCTACAATTGTGCTTAATCAGGTCTTGAATGATGGTGGAAAATCAGAATTTTGGAAGTGAAAGAAGGTGCTTTAAGAATATCATCAACAGTGGCGAGGCCCAACATGTGAGTCCTAAAATCAGGGCTGAAATATTCACAGCTGTGTTCATCTCTGCTGTAATACTGAGACTTGCACTCAGAACTCGTGTGCTTCCAGCCAAGTGGTTCCAATACAATTACAACCCTGGCATCAACCCAATAAAGTGAAACATTGGCTGGGCATGACGTGTTCACAAACAAAACTGGCTAATACCACTCAATTAGTGTCCACCCAGTCATCAACAGAATGATGGGTAATGCTATTGAAACCACTATCAAGCAGCACTTTTTTGCCAATTGACCTGCTTATTGAAGCACAGTGTGCAGTTCACTAGAATCACTCCAGGTCTCATTGCAACCTTGGATTCTAGAATTGAGTTAAGAGTGGCTGCTTTTAATATTATGATGGCATGTGACGGAGTGTGGATCATGGAAGTCTCATAAAACTATTATCGATGGACATGAAAGAGAAAACACTCCAGTGGTTGGAGTCCTCTTCTGTTCAAAGGAACATGGTTTGGTTGTTCAAAGTCAATTATCCTGGCCCCAGGACATCGGGAGTTAAACAGGGCTTGTTGTCGTCCCTGCCAGTCTCAGTTGCTCTGGCAAACCCCTTCCTTCATAGATTAGAAAAGGGAAGATTTACTGATGATTGAACAATGTACAGATGCATTCACAACTTCTCAATAGGTGAAATAAGACTTGGGCAACATTAAGGCATAGGCTGATAGGTGGTAAGTAACATTTGTACCACAGATGTGCTAGGCAATGACCATCGCCAACATGGAAAAGTCTAACTACCTGTATTTGACAGTCAGTTGAACTGCTGTTGCTTACTCTCCCATTATCAATGACCTTGGGTCACCACAATTGGGTCAACCATATAAATATTGTGGCTGCAAGAAAAGGTCAGAAGCTTTGTATCCTGCTACAGGTGACTTGCTTCCTGACAGCCACAAAGCAACCACTGCAGGTTCATCTCCCAAGTCACGCATCAACCCTATCTGAACACAAAATTCCTTCATAATTATCGGCATCTTGGAACATTCTATGCAACTACTGTGAGAGTACCTTCACTGAAAGGATTGCAGTGGTCCAAAAGGTGGCTTGCATTCATCTATTCCAAGGTAATAAGGGATGGATAATCACTGTACTGTCCCACAATGTTTTTGGAACTTAAATAAATAAATAAATGCTTGCCCATCAAAACACGAGGTCTCCTTGTTACTCCCAATCACACTTCTGAAACCAAGGGTTGAAAATTGTCTCATATTGCACTTGGACAGTTACTGGGCATTCAGATCTGGTGATGCAGAGGTCTATAAGAAGCCCAGATACGACCTTGGCAAGGCCATTAAAAAAGCCAAAAGAGACTTCCGCTCAGGCGGATGAGGCGGATGTTCGGCAACTGTGGCAGGACTTGAATGCCATCACCTCCTACAAGGCAAAATCAGGAGGCAGCTCAAGCGACAGCGAAGCATCAATCCCTGATGAGTTCAATGCGTTCTATGCACGCTTTGATAGGGAGAACACTGATGTGCCTTCCTGAGCCCCCATATGCCCTGATGGTATTACAGTCACAGAGAGGCCGAAGTCAGAAGATCCTTTAGGGGGGTGTCCCTCATAAAGCGTCTGGGCCTGATGGTATGCCCGGTCGAGTGCTCAAAACCTGTGCAGACCAACTGGCTGGAGTTTTTGCGGACATTTTCAACCTCCCATTACTGAGGTTCAAGGTTCCCACTTGCTTTAAGAGGGCATCAATAATACCGGTGTCCAAGAAGAGTAGGGTGACGTGCCTCAATGACTATCGACCAGTGGCACTAACGTCCATGGTGATGAAGTGCTTTGAGTTGGTTATGGTACTTATTAACTCCTACCTGAAGGGAAGAGATTGAACTTTTCTTTCGCCTTCCACCACAGTGAGGAATGTGGAGGAGTCACTGTGGTCGACGATCTTGTTAAAATGTATTTTGTGTGTCTTGTTGCTTTTTATTGGTATGACTGGCAAATCAAATTCCTCGTATGTTGCAAAACATACTTGGTTAATAAAATATAATTATGGTTATGATTATGATGACCTCAACAAGACCCTCAACCCACTACAGTTCGCCTACCGTCACAACAGGTCAACGGAGGATATGATTTCACTGGCTCTCCACTCTGCATTGGCCAATAAAAACACTTACGTCAGGCTGTTGTTTACAGACTACAGCTCGGCGTTCAATACCATCATCCCCTCTAAGCTGGTTACCAATTACGTCCGTGCCCGGGTGGTGTTGGAGAGGGACTACGCGCTGTCCACGGGCACCCTGGAGGAATTCCGGGACCGCTGGGCACCGCGGGGGATTGGATGTATCCTGGATGGGGATTGTAGTATAATTGTATGATAGTTTTAATAGGTATATTTGTTTGTATAATATTCTGGTGGTGGGTTCTGTTTTGGTTTTATTGCATTGTATATATTATTTTAATATTTCAATAAATATTTTTGATTAAAAAAAAAAAAAAAAAAAAAAAAAAAAAAAAAAAAAGCTGGTTACCAAACTCACGGAACTGGGTCTCTGCACATCCCTCTGCAATTGGATCCTCGACTTCCTCATCCACAGATAACAGTCTGTTCAAATTGGCAGAAATACTTCTTCCTCATTAACAATCAGTACGGGAGCACCACAAAGCTGTGTGCTCAGCCCCCTGCTCTGCTCACTCTATACTCATGTGTATAGCCGGACACATGCCCAGGAGCGAAAAAGACTGCAAAAAGGAGTGCAAACTCTATCTTCAAGTTCGCCGACGACATCACCGTTGTTGGACGAATTACAGATGGGGATGAGTCAGAGTATAAAAGTGAGATTGATCGATTGACCAAATGGTGCCAGCACAACAACCTGGCTCTCAATATCAGTAAAACCAATTAACTGAATGTGGACTGGAAGACAAAGGATGAGGACCCACAACCGTGTTTATATGGTGGAGAGAGCAAAAAACTTCAAATTCCTGGGCGTGCATATTTCCGAAGATCATTCCTGGACCCAGCACACTGATGCAATTATAAAGAAAGCACATCAACGTCTACTTCCTGAGAAGATTACGGAGATTTGATATGTCAGAGAAGATTCTCTTGAACTTCTACAGGTGTACAGTAGAGAGCATATTGACTGGTTGCATCACGGCCTGGTTCGGCAACGAATGCCCAGGAGCGAAAAAGACTGCAAAAGGTTGTGAACACTGCCCAGTCTATCACCAGCTCTGACCTCCCCACCATCAAAGGGATTTACCAGAGTCGCTGCTTCCAAAAGGCAGCCAGCATCATCAGAGACCCACACCACCCTGGCCATACACTCACTCCTATCATTGGGAAGAAGGTATAGGAGCCTAAAAATTGTAACATCCAGATTCAGGACAGCTTCTTCCCTACAGCCATCAGGCTATTAAACACAACAACCTCAAATAAGCTCTGAACTGCAATAGACCATTATTGTTATTATTGCCCTATATTGTTTGATTTTTGTGTGTATGTATAAAGTATAAATGACGCCAACAATTTAATCAGCTGTCATATTATTGAATGGCAGAGCAAGCTTGGGATTTGGCTTACTCTTGTGTTCTTATGTTTTCCACACAAGTTAATTAAGTGCATAATGCCAACTTAAGGTACTCTTATGCTATCAACCTGAGGTCATCCCAGATTTTGCTGCCCATGTTAAACAATCTAATTTGCTGCTATCTGTGAAGCTGAATTGTATTCCATCACCCCTGAACTTGTTAACTTTGATTCCTGGTTAAGCTTCTGCCTGGCCTTTCTTCCCCTCCTGCTTTTGAGTATTCTTTGTAGTCCCATCCCACCCAATCGTCTGGTCTTATTCTGGCTATTAATCAACCCTAAATTTAATAACACTGCCCTTGGCGGCTGTGCCTTCATTTGCAATTGCCTCTCTGAACTGCTACCGTTACTTTTCATCTTTTCGAATCTTTTGAAACTTGCCTCTTTAACTAAGGTTCTGTCATCTACCTTTAGGCTACTTATGGCTTGTTGAATTCAGATTGCCAGACAGTTCAATGTAGGATGCATGCAATTAGTTGCTTGTAAGACTTCACTCATACAGAAGTCACAACATGCACATTCCTTAATGAGCTCACTTTCTGAACTTGGTCCAGTATATTTAAAAAGGAAGGTACACATATTTATTACACTTCCCTTGAATGCAATTAAAACTAATGGGAGTAAGTTGTATCCATGTGTCATATTTCATTTTCTGGATTCTGTTTGTGGACTTTAGCTCTGCTTTTAACACCATTGTGCCAGAGCTACTACACTACAAACTCTCCCAGCTGACTGTGCCTGAACCCCTCTGTCAGTGGATCATCAACTTCCTGACGGACAGGAAGCAGCATGTGAGGCTGGGAAAGCACACCGTGGAACCGCAGACCCTCAGCATAGGAGCACTGCAAGGCTGCGTACTCTCCCCTCTCTTTTACTCTCTCTACACCAACGACTGCACCTGCACAGACTCATCTGTCAAGCTCCTCAAATTTGCGGATGACACTACCCTGATTGGACTGATCCAGGATGGGGGAGGAATCTGCCTACAGAGGGGAAGTGACACAGCTGGCGTCCTGGTGCCATCGCACCAACCTGGAGCTTAATGCTCTCAAGACAGTGGAACTCATTGTAGACTTTCGAAGAGATCCCCCTCCCCTCCCCCCACTCACCATCAACAACACCATAGTCACATCTGTGGAGTCATTTAAGTTCCTTGGAACCATCATCTCCAGGGACCTTAAATGGGGGGCCACCATCAACTCCACAGTCAAAAAGGCCCAACAGAGGATGTACTTCCTGCGGCAACTGAAGAAACACAATCTGCCATAGGCAATGATGGTCCAATTCTATACTGCTATCATTGAGTCCGTCCTCACCTTCTCCATCATGGTCTGGTTTGGCTCAGCCACCAAGCACGACATCTGGAGGCTGCAACGGATCGTTCGCACAGCTGAGAAGGTTGTTGGCTGCAACTTTCCCCCCCCATTGACGAACTGTACACTGCAAGGGCCAGGAAGCGAGCGGGCAAGATCATCTCTGACCCCTCTCACCCTGGCCACAAACTCTTCGAAGCACTTCCCTCTGGAAGGCGACTCCGGACTGTAAAGCAGCCACAGCCAGACATAAAAACAGTTTTTTTCCCACGAGTGATAGTTCTACTCAATAACCAAAGTCTGTAGTCTCTTTTTTGCTCTGGTTTATTTTCACCCACATGTTTAGACCGTAATGTTGTATCCTTATTGTTTTGATGTGGTTATGCTTTATTCTTAATTGTTAACTGTATGTTTGTGTTGTCATTTGTGAGCGGAGCACCAAGGCACATTCCTTGTATATGCATACTTGGCCAAAAAATATATTAATTAATTAATTAATTCATTCATTCATTCATTCATTTGATAAAGTACCAGTGGAACTCATGGTTTGCAGAAATACAAATTTATTTTATCCTTGTGATATTCATACCATCCTCACCTGCACTCTGCTCAACTCCATATATTGATCTTGAACTTAGAATCTTGAAACGACTCTGAAGACAGCACAGCCAATTATTTGAAACATTTTATTTGGCATATATATCCCCAAAATGCTGGTCTCTGCCTCAAAGTAAAATCATTACACAAGCAGTCATAGACATTGTGCTAACTGGTTCATCATGTGGGGAGGAGTTTTCATATGATGTGCACCCCAATCAGAATTCAGCATGTTTTTCTTTCTCCAAGGATTTTAAAACAAGTAATGTTCCGGGCGATTCCATTCCATTTCTTTGAAGCTGATTGGGAAAAGTCAAGATTGTAAAAAATGAAATATGGTACTGAATCAATATGATGCCACTCGATATTCCTCCATCCCTACCCTTTCAACATTCCAACAGCACTGTTCCGCCGTGATTCTCTGGTTCACTTCCATCCCCACGAATACAGACCCTCTCATGACATCTGCCAAGCCTTTTGAGGTCTTGAATAATCATGAAGCCGGTTCTAGTCTTTATTTTGAGGTTTGGGTTTTCACACCACGAATTATAATAGGAGTGGAACCATTTACTACTTGCTCACTGGGGTTATGAAAGAATTTTGCACTTTTCCAGTGAGTGGCACAATTTTCTATTTAAAAAATGAAACTTTGCTTCTGTTTATTATTTACATTTGGACTGGGACATTAAATGCTGGTAATTTTTTGTAATCTTGAAGGAAATGTTGAGCCATTACAATTCATGTGATGGAGGTACTCCATGATTTCCATGATCAAGAAATTCCATGATTTTTGACACTGCCAACTGCCATTTGCAATTTGACACTGCATATGTTTCCAAGACAGGATATTGTGCAACTGAGAGGGGAATTTGTAAATGGAGATATTCCTGCTACAATGATGAGGACATGGTGGTCAAATGCTATCTTGATGCCAAAAATGATCAATCATATCTACCCTTGAGTAATTGAACCTTCTTTCAAAATTTGGTCCAGGGTTGTAACAAGATTAGTAGTATAGTGATTCTGAAAGAATTCAAACTGATTCTCAGTCACTGCAGTATTAGTAAGTACTGTTTTTTTGCACTTTCAGTGTTGCCATCTTTAGCCTCTCTTCATGAGATTGAATCAAACTATAATTCAGCAAATTGTCTTTGCTATTTTTTAAAACGGGTACTACATCCCTGGGTGTTTTTTTCCCCATAATTGGTTAGGTGATGTTGTACTGGAGGAGCTTGGCTAGATGTGCAGTTCATTCTGGAGCACACCTTTAGCCAAGATGTTGTTTGGTCAGTGTCTCATTGCATCTTGTTTATGAAGCATTTCTTGGTAGCACATGGAGTGAAATGGATGAGCTAAAGTCATGATGCTGTCATAGTTGAGAACTTACGAGGAAGCTAAGATGTTGTTAAAAGTCACCTGAGTTCCCGCTCAGTATTTCTAGCTGAAGATAGTTGCAAGCACTTGATCCTTGTGGTTGAGGCTGATTGTCATCGTGTTAATTCATTTGCCCCAAATTATTCATGACTGGATGTGACTGGAGTGTATAACTTTGATCAGATCTACAAATTATATAATTATTTAGCTCTGTCAGTATCATGTTGATCCTGCAATTTTGCATTCATGTAGTCCATTGTTATAGTAACATGAGGTTAATACTTATTAAATATTTTTAGACCCCTCATCATTCATACTTATGAAAACTAAAGATGAATTAACAAATGGCTGTGGCTCTGAAAAGCATCGAACACACACACGAAATAAGGATTTATTCACAAAATGCTGGAGTAACTCAGCAGGTCAGGCAGCATCTCGGGAGAGAAGGAATGGGTGACGTTTCTTCAGTCTGAAGAAGGGTCTCGACCCGAAACGTCACCCATTCCTTCTCTCCCGAGATGCTGCCTGACCTGCTGAGTTACTCCAGCATTTTGTGAATAAATCGATTTGTACCAGCATCTGAAGTTATTTTCTTATTCTACATGAAATAAGGATAATTTCTTACAACTGTTTCTTTGTTAATCAAGCAGGGGATGAAATGGTAAGATAGTGGAATGGGAACACGGCTTTGCAATAGGAACACGGCTTGAGATTAAAAAAATTAATTAGATACTTGCTGAACCTATTTACTGATTCTTCTGTTTCCTTATCTTTGACTAAACTGGATTATAATTATAGTGTTACTTAATTCATGAAAGGATTAAAGGAATAGCTGCACACAGATGGAATTTGATTTATACAGTATTTCCTGGCTGAGGAGTTAAAAACAGAAGTAGATTCAAGCTCCTATTGTGTCCATTGTAGAAATCGGGGTTTGTGCCTGAATTGTATTTCCTTTGAATTATATTTCCTCTTCAAAACTCATTGCAGTCCATAGGTACCAGATGACAGCTGCTTACTTTTAACTGTGGCGGTGCTTCACATGTCACCTTTGATCATTCTGGCTGGTCATTTGATTAGAGAGGCCTGATTATTTAGATGTAAATATGCTGAATTTTGGAGGTACTGGAGAGCTGACATTGTTTATTTATTTGGCTCCTCTGTTCATTAACTTTCCTTAATGTCCTACTATTTACTGTACACATCCTACTCCTATTTAACTTTGCACGATGCACAAATTCCAACTGAAATAGACAAGTATGGTAGGAAGATTTCATTGTCAGTTGCTATCCAAGTTGAAATTAGGGCTGTTCCAATGGGATTTATGAGTCATGTCAGAAAATTTGATGGGACTTTGAAATGTTAAGTGTACTATAGATTTTATTTTGTAGAAATTGAAAAATTACTCATGCCCTTTTTCCCTTTCTAATAGTGTTCAATAGGAGCACTGTTTGCAGTGATTCTTTAAACATACTAAAGAATTACTTTTTAAAGGTCAGATTGACTTTCCAAGAAAAGTCAAAAAAAGTTCAAGAAAGTCGATCTCAATATTTGATTTTAATTCTCCATAACAATAAGCAACTATATGATTTTTGGTTCATCCTGTTGGTGACGATTTTGAATACAATTTAAGCCAGTTTTTGCTGAGCTTTTACAAATTTACAAAGCTGTAAATGAACTGAACTGTGAAATAATATAGTTTGGTAATTTTATCTTAAGAGGACAGAACAAAGTACATTGTACAATAGTGACCACCTTCAAGAGTTATTGGTATGCTTTGAAATGTTCTGAAAGCAATGTTACATAAATCCAAGTCTGTCTTCATTGTTTCTTGCCTCAATTTAGCAAGGCAAGTATGTTGTAAGCCTTCTTCACCACTCCAATCTACCCGTATTTCCACTTTCGGGTAGAATAGAGCAGTGGCCTTGAATCCCAAGTTCCTCTGTTCATTAACTCTCCTTAATGTCCTACTATTTACTGTACACATCCTACTCCTATGTAATTTTGCACGATACATCACTTTGCACTTGGCTCTTTTCAAGATAAAATTCCAACTGCCTATGTTCCTCCAAACATTTCATCCAATTTATATCCCGCTATAGCTTGGACTAACTATCTGGCCATTCACAATTCAACCAACTTGCATATCAGAAGAAGGATCTTGTTCCGAAACACCACCTATCCGTGTTCTCCAGAAATGCTGCCTGACCTGCTGAGTTACTCCAGCACTTTATGTCCTTTTGCAACTTACATATGATCTGCACGCTTAAAAATCATACCCCCTACATTTACATCCAAGTTAATATATATTACAAACATCAAGGGTCGATCCCTGGGTCCCTGTTCACAGGCATCCACCACAATCTTTCCACCACTACACTCTGCCTACTTATCACCAAGCTAATTTTAGATCCAGATAGCCTTGGACCCCGTGCATTTTAACATTCTGGTCGAGCTATCATGCATGACCTTGTCAAATGTCACATGAAAGTCCACATGGACAATGTAGACTTTCTTCATCAATCTGATGACCCTCCCTTCATTAATCTAATTTGCTACCTCCTCCAAAAATTTTATCAAATTAGTAAGGCAGAATTTTCCACACACAAAGCCATGCTAACTCTCCCTGATCTGACCCTGCCTTTTAAATGTACATAAATTCTCTCCCTTATGGAAATTATTGGAGAAAATTCCACAACTGAGATTTCATGAGCGTGTGCCAGAAAATAACTGCAATATTACAGGACTAGAAGATTGGAGGTCTATCATAGAGTTACACAAAAATCACAACGTAGATGTGGTATTTTTGGGATAACCAGTTCAGGGAAACACAGCACTGGTCCACACCCAAACTGCTTCTGACAACCCTTGATCTCCTTTAATTATTTTTAATTGCTGTTGTTGTAAATTTTAAATGTTGACATGCAGTATCAATAACTAGCTCTACTAAAGCAATTAATGACTCTTGAGAGGGGTAAGTCCTGAATTCCTTGCATTTAATTTTGTACAAGCCTCGGGGTTCTAGAATTCACAAGCAGATACTCTTGTTTAAGAAAGGCAACAAAGTTAAGGCAGGTACAACAGGGAAAGGAGCTAGCTCCTTCACATTTGTTATATGCATTGATTATTTGATGTAAATGCAGGAGATATGATTTATAATTTCTGCCAAAGGGTCTTGACTTGAAACATTCTAATGCCATGACAATGGGGTGGCACGGTGGCGCAGCGGTAGAGTTGCTGCCTTACAGCACTTGCAGCGGTGGAGACCCGGATTCGATCCCGACCTCGGGTGCCGTCTGTACGGAATTTGTACGTTCTCCCCGTGGCCGCGGGGGTTTTCCCCGAGATCTTCGGTTTCCTCCCACACTCCAAAGACGTACAAGTATGTAGGTAAATTGGCTTGGTGTATGTGTAAATTGTCCCTTGTGTGTGTAGGGTAGTGTTAATGTGCGGGGATCGCTGGTCGGTGCGGACCTGGTGGGCCGAAGGGCCTGTTTCCTCGCTGTATCTCTAAATTAAACTAAAATAAACTAATAATACAAATGCAAGATCAGCCTTCACTTGGTTTTATTTTGCATTTCAAAATACCTTCAGTGAAAAATTTCAAAGGTATTAATGAACTTAAAGCATTTTATTTGTTTAAACCAATGCAGCATTAAAAGTTTGATGTTGGACTTCAAACAGCCGACAGTATGGTATGTTTATAAATAAATGTCGTCTGGTCAAATTCTGAGATGCTCAGTTATTTTAAATATGTAAGGGTTGCTTCACACTGTTCTGTTGTGGGCAAGAAAACATTGCTAAACCATCACAGTTAAGCTGTGGTCTCAATTTTGGTTGGGTGAAACCATGTGCTCTTTCCTTGTGCTATTGTTCTTGGAAAATTTCTCATATGTTCAGTCTGCTCTAATGATGAGCAGACATACTAACAACTCCAGATTTGAAAGCTGGTCTGCATTGTATTTGATGAGTTCAGTTGAATAATATTGGACCACACATTTGTCATCATTAACCCTGCAGGATAAAATAAAGCAAGGTTCATAATTATGATTAGGCCTGAAATATAGCAATATAATTTATAGTCTCTTGGCAATCTATGGTGGAGGTGCACAAATATGAATTATGGTTGAAACTGGATGAAGCTGAGCTCTGGTCTTCCTGTTTCTCGGATATTTGACAATTAAGTAGTTAGGAATTGAACCAAGGACCAGCATTTCGGGTGAATGAAGTATTCCTTTGTACTATTTGAAAAGGTAAAGGAATTCCTTGGCAAATTGAATGTGTGTTTTTAAATCTTGCTTTCTAGAAACCAATAAATTTGGTGGTTCATTTTATTTGCTCTTCAGGCGATCTTTAAAAATAATGATACTGTCCAGGCAATAGGATCGAAAGGTACACACCACTGGAGATAAATGGGTCTACTGTGGATAGGGTGAGCAGTTTTAAATACTTGGGAGTCCGCATCACAGAGGATCTGACATGGGCAACGCACATTGCCGCACTGGTGGGTAAGGCAAAGCAGCGCCTTTACCACCTTAGACAACTGAGGAAATTCAGAGTGTCTCTGAGGATCCTTCATTGCTTCTACTCTGGGGCTGTAGAGAGCATCCTGTCCGGCAACATTACAGTCTGGTTTGGGAACAGCTCTGCCCCAAAACAGGATGGCCCTGCAGAGAGTAGTGCGTTCGGCAGAACGCACCATGGGAACTACACTCGTCCCCCTGCAGGACCTATACATCAGGAGGTGCAGATCCAGAGCAAGCAAGATCATGAGGGACCCCTGCCACCCCAGTAACGGACTGTTCCAGATGCTACGATCAGGCAAACGCCTCCGCTGTCACTCTGTGAAAACGGAGAGGATGAGACGGAGTTTCTTCCCACAGGCCATCAGGACTGTCAACTTTTATAACTCCAGAGACTAAATTTTTGTCTACACTATAGTAACTTATTAACTTTATTTATATGCTGTAACTGTAATTCTTTTTTGTGCACAATCCGCAGGCATTGCCACTTTCATTTCACTGCACATCGTGTATGTGTATATGACAAATAAATTTGACTTGACTTGACTTGAGATTAACGTGAAGAAATCTGAGATATTCTTGAACAGAGGTATTGTGTAACATTCTAATTTGAAACTAAGAATGTATGCTTTTTACAAAAAAAGTTTCCCAAGAGTATTTACAAATAAAAGGGTGAAAATCTAAACCATCTCTTGATTAATGAAGAGAAGACGCAGAGTGCTGGAGCAGCTCAGCGGGTCAGGAGAACAAGGATGGGTGACATTTTGGGTCAGAATCCCTGCCCGCCCACCCGTCGCTTTGTCCACTCCCTGCTTCACTGCCGCCTCATCTTCCTTCTCCCCTGCAGTTGCCGACATCCTCCAAAGTGGTGTATGTTGGCGACTCCAGGGGAGAAGGAGGTGACCGGGGGGGGAGGGGGGAAGGGGGGAGGAGGCCGAATGGACAGAACAACGCGTGAATGAGGCCTAGGCCACGGTCGAGTCCGGAGTGGACAAAGTAATGGGCCGACAGGAAGAAGCAGCAAGTGGTGAGAGGGGAGGGAGCCCGCGCTGCGTTCATCTAACTGAAACTTCTCTGAACTGCTCCAATATAATAATACACCGACCAGCCAAAACATTATGACCACTGACAGGCAAAGTGAATAACATTGATTATCTTGTTACAATGACACCTGTCAAGGGGTGGGATATATTAGGCAGCAAGTGAACAGTCAGTTCTTGAGGTTGATGTGTTAGATGCAGGAGGAGTGGGCAGGCATAAAGACCTGAGTGACTTTGACAAGGGCCAAATTGTATTGGCCATACGATTGGGTCAGAGCATCTCTGAAATGGCAAGGCTTGTGGGGTGCTCCCGGTCAGCAGTGGTGAGTACCTACCGACAGTGGTCTGAGAAGGGACAAACCACAAACCGGCGACAGGGTGTTGGGCGCCCAAGACTCATCGATGCACGAGGACAACGAAGGCTATCCCGTCTGATCTGAACCGACAGAAGGTCTACTGTGGCACAAGTCTCAGAAAATTTTAATGGTGGTCATGGGAGGAATGTGTCTCAATACACAATGCATCGCACCCTGCTGCGTAAGGGGCTGCACACGGAGGACCAACAGCATATTAGGCAGGTGGTCATAATATTTTGGCTCATCGGATCATAATGTTTTGGCTGATCGGTGTACGTTTCTTTAAATAGGGAGACCAGAATTTTTTCCATTACTTTAGATGTGGTCTTACTCTTGCCTTGCACAACCTCAAGAACTACAGTTCGCATACCGTCCGAACAGGTCCACGGATGATGCGGTCTCCCAGGTTCTACACACCGCTCTCTCTCATCTGGACAGCCAGGGGGGCTATGTGAGGATGCTGTTCATTGACTTTAGTTCAGCATTCAACACAATAGTCCCCAGCAGACTGGTTGAGAAGCTGCTGGAACTGGGGCTTAGCACCCCTCTGTGTGCCTGGGTCCTGGACTTTCTCACTGCCAGGCCCCAAGTGGTCAGGATGGGGGAACACACATCTAGCTCCCTCACCCTGAACATAGGATCCCCCCAGGGCTGCGTCCTTAGCCCCCTACTGTACTCCCTGTACACACATGACTGTAGGGCCAGGTTCAGCTCAAACTCCATCATCAAGTTTGCTGATGACACTGTGGTGGTGGGCCGGATCTCCAACAACGATGAGAAGGCCTACCGGGAGGAGGTGGCTGATCTGGCACTCTGGTGTCAGGACAATAGCCTCCTCTTGAATGTCACTAAAACAAAGGAGCTGATTGTGGACTTCAGAAGGGCTAAACATCCAAGGACGTACACGCCACTGGAGATAAATGGGTCTATTGTGGATAGGGTGAGCAGTTTCAAATACTTGGGAGTCCGCATCGCAGAGGATCTGACGTGGGCAACGCACATTGCCGCACTGGTGGGTAAGGCTAAGCAGCGCCTTTACCACCTTAGACAACTGAGGAAATTCAGAGTGTCGCTGAGGATCCTTCATTGCTTCTACTCTGGGGCTGTAGAGAGCATCCTGTCCGGCAACATTACAGTCTGGTTTGGGAACAGCTCTGCCCAGGACAGGATGGCCCTGCAGAGAGTAGTGCGTTCGGCAGAACGCACCATGGGAACTACACTCGTCCCCCTGCAGGACCTATACATCAGGAGGTGCAGATCCAGAGCAAGCAAGATCATGAGGGACCCCTGCCACCCCAGTAACGGACTGTTCCAGATGCTACGGTCAGGCAAACGCCTCCGCTGTCACGCTGTGAAAACGGAGAGGATGAGACGGAGCTTCTTCCCACAGGCCATCAGGACTGTCAACTTTGATAACCCCAGAGACTAAATTTTTGTCGACACTTTTTGTGCTATGTTTAGTAACTTATTAACTTTATTTATATGCTGTAACTGTAATTATTTTTGTGCACAACCCGCAAGCATTGCCACTTTCATTTCACTGCACATCGAGTATGTGTATGTGACAAATAAATTTGACTTGACTTGACTTGACTTGCATTTCATTTCATTCTAATTCAACCCTCTTTTAATAAGGACCAACATTCCATTAGCCTTTACTACCTGCTGAATATGAATGCTGGTTTTGTTTGGCGTATAAGTCTCTTCGTGCTGCATCTTTATGAAAATGATCTTCATTTTAAACAATACTGTTCTTTTATTCTTCCAGAAACAATAACTTCACATGTTCCCACATTATATCGTATTTGCCAACTTTTTACTAATCAGCCAATCAGTGTCTCTCTGTAAACTATCTCCTTGCAAATTCCCTTCTCACTTATTTTATTCTGTCATCCATAAACATGGTTACAATACATTAGCTTCCTTCAATGTTTTAAACCTAAAACTCTGGATAAATGGGCATTGAAATATTTCCACATTTCCACTTCAAATGTACTCTTGATCTGGTGGTTTATATGAAAAAATGCTTTTCAGGTCAGTTGGGTAAAGAATGCTTTGAAGAGAAGGTGTTTGAGGATGTGAAATGTCTGTCAGATCATATTTTATGCTTGCCAGTATTTTGGTGACCTGCCAGAGAAATTAACAATAACTTCCCAAACCCAGTAAAATCATATCTTGAAATGCACGGATTTAAAGAGATATATTGGAATACCAATACCTGCTGCCTTCTTTCCAGATCACATACCATCCTGATTTGGGAATATCTTGCTGGTGTTTCACAAATCCTGTCAATCCTTACCCAACAGTGTAGTGTTAAGTAGCTTCACTAGAAGGACATTCAAGAATGAGTTCACTATTTCCATATGATGAGCAATTAGACAGTCAACTTGAAATTAATTGATATCTTAAAAAAACAGTAACCATTATTCTAAAAGCCAAAAGCAAAATGAGGGGATGTTGGAAATGTGAAATCAAATCTGAAACTGCTGGAAAAGCTCGGTAAGTCACACAGCATTTGTGGAGAGAGAAGCAAAGTTAACATTTCAGGTCAGTGACCTTTCATTGGAGCAGGGAAATGTTGTGTAAACTGAATTTTAGATGCAGAGGAAATGGGAAAGGGTAAAAAGAACATAAAACAAGGTCACTAGTTGGTTGATAATCAGGATAAAATGAATGGCATGATTGTGGACACACAGTATTGGAGTATCTCAGCCGGTAAGGCAGCATTTCTTAAGAACATTGCCAGGTGCCATTTTGGGTCGAGCCCTTCTTGATTGTGGTATGTTGCTGACTCAAAGGCTTGTAAATAACAACACTTATGTCAGTACATATAAGTAGGAATAACTGGTCTGAGATTACCAGAAAAGGAAAAGAAATTGCTGGAAATGAGAAATGACGTTGGAATGCCTATTGTATGAAATTAATGAATTAGGTTTTTGTGCCAGTAAGTCTGCAATGTTGGAAGATGACAGTTAGTGCACAGGTAATTCTGCTATTACGCTTGTTTCCTTGACAAGAATTGGATATAATGTAAGTAATGAATCAAGGAACTCAATTTGTATGCAATTTTGATCGGGAAATAGATAACCACTTAACAGTTACTTTGGATATTGACAAGAGGTTTAAACAGTATAGAGGGTTGGGGGAGGGGCGGGGGACTTGTTTCCACTTAAACCCCTCCCGAGTCATTGTCTCTTAACTGCTACTTTAACACAGGTGGTTATTAACATTGTCAAGCAATTGTCTCTATTGACACTTGGGCAATGATACTCTGTCAAACTATGTAGTATAGAGCCTTAAGTATTTTTAGCGTGCAGTAACAAAAATAAAATAATTGCTTTGAAAAGACTGTTGACTTTGATAATCCTTGTGTGAAAAATAACTTTGTTATTTCAAATTTGAAACACTCCAGCCTCTAACCCCCATCCCCCATTGACACCATATAATACGATTTTTTTCAATAACATAAGTTTTTTTGGGAATGCAACTATCATGTGATAGCAGAGCTACGCATACTGTATTCGTGCTCATAATCTGATCTCAGCAATTATGAAACCAAACAGTCAGTGACTGATTTGCAGATGCCTCCACTTGGTCTGCAAAGGTAAGTTCAAATTTGAATTGCTTATCACTATAATTCTGCACTCCCACTTTGTTCTCTATTTTGTGCCTAGTACATGTTTCCAACGAAGCTCATCGGAAGATTGAGCAACAGTCTCCCATGTGCTGATACGACATATCATTCTTCCAGGCTTTATGTTAAATTCCATATTTTCAGCTTATCTAATATTTCATCCTAGAATTTTACATTTCCTATATTAAATGTTTTCCTAATCTTACTATTCCATTACCCTATTAAAATTCACCCAGCTGTAACTTCATTGAGCTGTACTGCTCATTTTCAATCAACACCATATTGTCATTTCCCTGCCTCTTGTCTATATTCTTTGGAATTTCCTTCTTTATTCCCCATCCCCTCCCCAGTTTAGAGATCGTGAAACATTTCTTAACTTCTAATTATCTCAACTTGAAATATTTTTTTTGTCTGCACAGATGGTACTTGCCCAGCTAAGTATTTTCACCACTTTTCAAATTTTCTGTGATGCTGTTTTTTGATGTTCTTCATAGCCCATAACCACATCTGCTGAATAAGCTGTAATAAGTATGCTCTCTTCATCAACCAAGATAGCCGTAAGGCTTAAAAGAAGTACATCTGGAGCCTATTTCGCAAGGAAATAGCATGGATCAAATTGGTCCAAAATGTTAAATGTGTACTAATGCTTAACAGGATATAAAGCTGTAGGGTTTATACTAGTCGTATTTTTAACCAGTTGCTGTGGAAAAGGGAAAATAAGCTTAGGGTGTAATTGTGTGGACGCTTTGTGTAGTCCAATAGGATTGTCAAGATGGTGCCATAGTGATAAAAGAGAATTGAGTGGCAAATAGCATATCACAAACCGGGGGAAAGATTAGATCAGAACATAAAATTATAAGCAGGAATAAGGCACTCAATTCTTAAATTCTGTCTTGCTATTATTCAGTAAGATTAAGGCTAGTCTGTTACCTCACTTCCTATTTTCCTGCACTTAAACTGTATCTCTTGTTTCCCACAATAAATTAAAATTGCCAATCAGTCTTGAATATACTGTCTACTGCTCTCGTGGATAGAGAATTGCAAAGATTTACCATTCTCTGAGTGGAGAACTTTATGACCTCAATCATACTGCACAACCCTAATAAGGTCTTGCCAAAGATAAAAGTTTGTCTCGTGGTAAAGAGACTGGGCTTATATTCACGTAAGTTTAGAAAAATGAGATGGCGATATTGTTAAAACATACAAAGTAGTTACAGAATTTGACAGTGGTTCTCCGGCAGGGGTGTTAACAACCAGAGAAATCAGTGTCTCCATGCGGTCAGCTCGTCAAGAGTTAAGTTAAAAGTGTTGTCATATGCACCTGGAACGGAACAATGAAATATGTTCCTGCTGCAGTTTTACAGGCACATTAATGCACAACAGAACACAAATATTCAATAATACAATAAATTCTCAGTATTTATGATGTAGCCAGACTGTAGTAAAGCAAGTTGAAGTATGTGTACAACATCCATAGTAGTTTGTTGTGCTCAGGATGGGATGTGACTTGCACCAAAAGTAATACCCTTTATACCGTACACAGTGTGGACAGCCTGATTCTAATCATGTATAGTATTTTTGCTGACTAGATAGCACGCAGCAAAAAAAGCTTTTCACTGGACCTCGGTACATGTGACAATAATAAACTAAACCTGTTGTCCCAAGAATCAATATGGTGAATGTTTAAAGTAATTTTATTTCTCTATTTATTCTCAAGGCTAGCAGGATGTGTTAAAGTAATCATTATTATGAAATAGAAGGAAGGAAGATATAACTGAAAAAGAACACAGAAACTCACTGATGCTAAGTTACAAAAGGTCTTGTGGAAAAACCAAAGTGCTGGATGGGTTCAGCTGGTCAGACAACATTTGTAGAGGGAAATGGACAGATGATATTTTGGGTCAGAGCCCTTCTTCAGACTGATGGAGGAGAGAGGAGCAAACTGGTAAAGGGAGGGGATGGGAAGAATAGGGGCAAAAACTGGAAAGTGATGTAGGTGAGAAGGAGTGATTGGAAGATGGGTGCAGATAGTAACAAAGGCTGGAGGTGAAATAGAGACAAAAGGGTGTGCGATAAGGAAAGATGAGAAGTGAGAAGCCAGAGGGAAGGATAGTGAGTGGAAGGGGACAGGGTGTAGGGGAAAGAAGGGGAATAAAATGAAAATAGGGGACTTGGAGTGGAGAGAGGTGGGAACTTCCAGGAATTTGAAGTTTTTGACTCCACTACTGTCCTGTCGATTAAGACAGGTTGCAGATCGTAGGCCTTCCTCTTCTAAAGTCAACAATCAGGTCCTTGGTTTTCCTGACTTTGAGAGCAAGGTTGTTGTTCCGGCATCATTTGGTTAGTCGATCGATCTCCCTCTACATCATCCGAAATTCGTCCAACAATGGTGGTGCCTTTGGAGAATTTGAGGATGGAGTTGGGACTGTGTCGGGGTATAGAGTGAGTAGAGTAGAGGGCTGACTACACAAACTTGAGGTGCTCCTGTGCTGCTGATTATTGAGCAGGAAGTTACAGTTTTCTGGCTCCTATCACTTCTTCCCAAAGTCACAAGTGAAATGCGAGTGTGGTGAGGGTGATGATGCTGGCTGCCATTTGAGGCAGCGACTTTGTAGATCTCTTCAATGGTGGGGAAGACAGTACCCATGATGGACTGGGCAGTGCTCATCACTCTTTGCAATTTTCTTCATTCCTGGGCATTCGAGTTGCCGAACCAGACCGTGATGCAATCAGTCAATATGCTTTCTACTGTACAGAAGTTCAAGAGAGTATTTGTCGACATGCCGAATCTCTTCATTCTTCAACTAAACACTGCTAAGAACTTTCACTTAGTTACTGAATGGAAAATCCAGGTTGATGAACCCATTTCTTAAAACCCTCTGTATTTTTTCCCAACAAGTTTCTAACTTTCCCATAGAACTAAAATGTCCCAAACCAAATTTTCGAATGACATTATTTGATTATGTTGCTAGTTGCTTATCTCAACACTAGCAATTCATCATGGTTGACCAGATCAAAAATGTTCAGTTAACTACTTACCAAGACTGTTCTTGTTTAGCTCCATTTTCACTTGTTGGACTGCAACTTTAGTCTCTCAGGTTTTTCCCTCATAGTTTATCTGATTATTTTAGGAATTGGTTCATAGTCTTTTGCCTTTTCCTCATCTGCAGGCTGAGCTTTGGTATGTTAATTTTCCATAACTCCACATGACTGGCAAGAGCCTTCTAAGCTCTCCTTAGTGTGCAGCATTGTTTTCGATAAAACAGATTTTTTTCAAAACAAACATTGAGGAGACTAAATTAAGCATGTTCCAATGTTTTCCCAATTGCATTTTAATCTCTCATCACTTACCCCCAAATATCCACATCCAATCATATCACCACCATTCATTGCTGACCCTCATACTTTAGCATTCAAAATTAGATAAATGTGCTATGCTTGTAGTTTAGTTTGCCAGCTTTAAAGCATAGTAATATGTAAGTGCAGCAAATCAAAGTTTGAAAGAGCTGCTTTAGCTTAAAAATCCTCCTTAACTGAACTTGCTTTTATTGCCTTTTATGAGGTAAAGTTTCCTTCCTGAAAATGAAAGGACATTTTTGAAAGACTACACTTTATTCTTGAAATGTTCAAATATGCAGTACAATGAAATGTTTCTGTTCACAGTGAAATAACATTGGCATGACATCAATTTTTCTTTAACGTAGATTCCATGAGCAATTCCATGAGCAACCAAGAGTGTTCTTGTACTCGATGTGCAAGGGTGGGCGAGTCTTCACCTTTCCTTGTAGGCTTTTTGAGGCAGCTATACAAAGCTTAAGTGTGTTTCTCAGCCTGTATTTCTGGATCTTGGAATGGAGGAGTTCCCACCTTTTTGTTTTTTTACTGTGGGCAGCAGCTCCTTGCACTGGAAGACCAAAGTGCATCTTTCACAGAGCTGATCATTTTTCAGCAGACCAGGCAACATCTGTGAAGTGAAAAGAACCGACGATGTTTCAGGTCGGGATTATAGCATCAATTATATCTCTTCGCAATAGTCTTCCAGAAGAATAGCACAATTGAATGTAGGATCAATGCAGCTTGAGTGGCACAAAAATCTGAATTAAACCCTAACGCATTTTAGTGATGGTTATTTACAATGCTCTATGTTGTAGAAGTCCAACCCCTCTCCCCCAAAGTAATGTATATTTCCTCTATCTTGACAGTTTTGACATCAACAGCCAAAGATTTAGTAAATACTAGACCAAGTGGGCTCATTGGGCCTGTTCCTCGTAGGGTTTCCATTGTGACCTGGGGAAATTGTGTTTTTTCTTTAAAATAAATTGTCTCTTAAAAAAAAAAAGAATCTCAATGGGGGGGAGAGGAGGGGGGGGGGGGGGGTGGGGGTGGAGAGGACAATAGACAATAGGTGCAGGAGTAGGCCATTCAGCCCTTCGAGCCAGCACCGCCATTCAATGCGATCATGGCTGATCACTCTCAATCAGTACCCCGTTCCTGCCTTCTCCCCATATCCCCTCACTCCGCTATCCTTAAGAGCTCTATCCAGCTCTCTCTTGAAAGCATCCAACGAACTGGCCTCCACTGCCTTCTGAGGCAGAGAATTCCACAACTTCACCACCCTCTGACTGAAAAAGTTCTTCCTCATCTCCGTTCTAAATGGCCTACCCCTTATTCTTAAACTGTGGCCCCTTGTTCTGGACTCCCCCAACATTGGGAACATGTTATCTGCCTCTAATGTGTCCAATCCCCTAATTATCTTATATGTTTCAATAAGATCCCCCCTCATCCTTCTAAATTCCAGTGTATACAAGCCCAATCGCTCCAGCCTTTCAACATACGACAGTCCCGCCATTCCGGGAATTAACCTAGTGAACCTACGCTGCACGCCCTCCATAGCAAGAATATCCTTCCTCAAATTTGGAGACCAAAACTGCACACAGTACTCCAGGAGAGGGGAGGGGTGGGTGAAGAGGGGGGAATGGGGTGGGGGAAAGGGGAGAGGGAGCCACTGACACCGTCCTGTCAGCGGCAATCTTCTTTCTCCTTCACTGTGGTGCCGTGCTCCTCCAGTGGAGGGGGAGCGCAATTAAAGGCGGTACAGGGAAGGGGAGAGGGTGTGACCGAAGAGCCCTGGACCTAAAGCCTCTCCTGTATTGGTGTAGCACCCTCAACCCCCTACTCGATCTCCCTTACCCCCCCTTCCTACCCCCCACTCTCCCATCTTTCCTAGTCGCCACTGTCCCCCTTCCCCCCCTCACCCACTCTCTCATCCCCCCACCCCTCCTCCTCCCCACTCCCACTCTTCCCTCCTCTCCACCCCACCCTGCCCTCCTCCCTAGTCCCATTCTCCCTCCCACCCCCACTCGCACTCTCCTCCACCCCATTCCCCACCACCCCCTTTCCACCACTCCTCCTCCCACCCCACCATTCTCTCCTCCCCCAGTCCCACTCTCACTCTCCCCCTCTTTCCCCCACTCTCTCCTCCCCCACCCCCCACATTCTCTCCTCCCCAGCCCCACGCTCACTCTCCCCACCCCCCCTCTCTCCTCCACCCCTACTCACCCACCCCCCGCCTCCCCCACTCTCTCCTCTCCTCCCCCACCCTCACCCCCTCCTACCCCCACCCTCCCCTCCACCCACTCGCCCCACCCCCATTCCCACTGTCCCCCTCCCCCCCACCCCCACTCTCCCCTCTTTCCCACCCCCACTGTCCCCCTTCCCACCCACCTCCACTCTCTCTTCCCCCCCACCACCCAAATGTGACATCTCCAAGTTTGCGGATGACACAAAGCTGGGTGGCAGTGTGAGCTGCGATGAGGATGCTATGAGGCTGAAGGGTGACTTGGATAGGTCAGGTGAGTGGGCAGATGCATGGTAGATACAGTATAATGTGGATAAATGTGAGGCTATCCACTTTGGTGGCAAGAACAGGAAGGTAGATTATTATCTGAATCGTGTAGGAAAGAACTGCAGATGCTGGTTTAAATCGAAGGCAGACACAAAATACTGGAGTAACTCAGCAGGACAGGCAGCATCTCTGGAGAGAAAGAATGGGTGACGTTTCGGGTCAAGACCCTTCTTCAGACTGATGTCAGGGGAGTAGGCGGGACAGAGATAGAATGTAGTCGGAGACAGTAAGACTGGTGGGAGAACTGGGAAGGGGGAGGTGATGGAGACAGAGGGAAAGCAAAGGTTTTTTGAAGTTGCGGAGCAGCGGGTCTCACTAGGTTCTCCTCGATATCCCGCATCTCCGCTCTTGCTCCCCCTCCCCCATTTGCAACAAGGACAGAGTCCCCCTTGTCCTCAGCTTCCACCCCATCAGCCATCGCATACAGCATATAATCCTCCAACATCTGTTTAATCCGCCATCTCCAATGGTATCCCACTACTGGCCACATCTTCCCATCTCCACCCATATCTGCTTTCCGCAGAGACCGTTCCCTCCGCAACTCCCTGGTCAACTCGTCCCTTCCCACCCCTCCCCAGGTACTTTCCCCTGAAACCCGCAGGAGATACAACACCTCCCCCCTCGACTCCATCCAAGGGCCCTGACAGTCGTTTCAGGAGAGGCAGAGGTTCACTTGCACCTCCTCCAACCTCATCTACTGTATCCGCTGTTCCAGGTGTCAGCTTCTGTACATCGGCTTGACCAAGCGCAGGCTCGTGATCATTTCGCTGAACACCTCAGCTCAGTCCGCCTTAATCTACCTGATCTCCCAGTTGCTCAGCACTTTAACTCCCCCTCCCATTCCAATCTGACATTTCTGTCCTGGGCCTCTTCCCATTGTCAGAGTGAGGCCCAGCACAAATTGGAGGAACAGCACCTCATATTTTGCTTGGGTAGCTTGCACCCCAGCGGTATGAACATTGACTTCTCTAACTTCAAATAGCCCTTGCTTTCTCTCTGTCTCCATCCCCTCCTCCTTCCCATTTCCCCCACCAGTCTTACTCTCTCCGACTACATTCTATCTCTGTCCTGCCCACTCCCCTGACATCAGTCTGAAGAAGGGTCTTGACCCGCAAAGTCACCCATTCATTATCTGAATGGTGTCAGATTAGGAAAAAGGGAGGTGCAACGAGACCTGGGTGTGCTTGTCCATCAGTCACTGAAAAAAAGCATGCAGGTACAGCAGGCAGTGAAGAAAGCTAATGACATGTTGGCCTTCATTGCGAGAGGATTTGAGTTCAGGAGCAAGGAGATCCTACTGCAGTTGTACATTTGTGGAATTCTCTGCCACAGAAGGCAATGGAGGCCAATTCACTGGATGTTTTCAAGAGAGAATTGGATTTAGCTCTTATGGGGAAAAAGCAGGAACAGGGAACTGATTTTAGATGATCAGCCATGATCATATTGAATGGCGGTGCTGGCTCGAAGGGCCAAATGGCCTACTGTATCTATTTTTCTATGTTTTATGTTTCTATTTGATGATGAATGGAGGCGAGTTATGGTAAATTATGTTTAAATGGTGGAGGAGGGCAGAACAGTCTCAGAAGACATTATTTGTGGCAATGATGTGCAAAAAAAGAAACAGAAACTGGAATTTATTCCTAATATATTCCTAACATCTCTATTTAAAAATTTCACAATGGCGGGGGAGTATGAGTTAGTAAGGAATCACAGGAAGATAAATCACTTTCATACCCGGGAACGGAGCTGGATAGCAAGAGGTGGATCTGTTTGATGAGAGGAGCTTGGGGCAATATTAAAGAAGACTGGCATGAAGCAGCAATAAGATAGATTTATCATGAACTTGAAGGTATACCAAGTTACACTAAGAAACACCGGAAGTTTGCAATTAGGAAGAGAAGCAGCAGCAAAGATTAACTTCCAGAAATTCATTATATGTTTGAATCTGTATTTGAGAGCCATGTCTGAACATTTATCTTTTTATAGGTTAGGGGTCCTAACATTATCGTTTCCCTCCAAGATGAGTTTAGAAAAACAATTTTGATTGAAGAGAACAGGGCACTCTAAAACCCCATCTGAACAACACAGACATTAAGGACTGCAGTTACTCTGGTTATACTACGCCAGATAAATTTAAAAGAGAGAACTAAAATGAATGTTACATAAAGGGCAGCGAGTGTGAACATTAGTCATTGATAAAAACCCTAATTCTTGAGAATTTTGAAATTGTTTTTCCTTAAAATGAATACAGAATTTCTAGTTCAATGCACTTGCTCCAAAATGAAGTTGCTGCCTCAGTAAATGTTTATATCTAAACAACGTTGTTGCAGGGAGTAATCTGTCAGCTCTACTTGTGTGAATAGAGCAATTGGAAGTCATTGACAAAAGACAAAAATAAGCGGTTTCAAAAGCAGCTAATAATCTTTAAAGACACAAAAGTATTGGAGTAACTCAGCGGGTCTGCAGCTTCTCTGGGGACCATGGATATGCAAAGTTTTTTACTCTTTTCAATCAAAATTTACCCAAACCTGTTGAATCTGCCCACTCGACTAGCATAATTCCCTCATTAAATGTACTTTGGGGTTCAAGAGAAAACAGTGAATAGTTTCAACTATTTGGATATTTACTATAGATTTTTGACTTTGTACAGCACTATCATGGAAAAAAGAAGGGTGAAAAGAAGGGTGTCAGAGGAGAGGGGGGGGGTACTTGAAATGAGAGAATTAGGTGTTCATACCGTTAGGTTGCAGGCGGAATATTAGGTGCTGTCCTTCCACTTTGCCTGTAGTCTCACTCAGGCAATGGTGGAGGCAAAGGAAGAAAAGTCAGTGAGAAACTCCCACCAGGTTCCGACCAACCGTGGATAACCTGGCGCAGTCTCAACTGCGGACAGGCATGGGGAGGAGCAAATCGAACATGCTGAAGTGGGGATATACTGAAGATGTGGCAGACTGCGAGTGCGGTCGGGGCCTCCAGACTATGGAACATCTCCTGAGCTGTGACATGCTGCATGACACGTGCACTGTAAAGGATTTTGCAGAGGCCAACGTCGTAGCACTAACATTTGCTCGCTATTGGCAAACAGTTGTGTGATGACACAAATAAATTAAAAAACAGAAAGAGGGTCCCAACCTAAGGTTGGATTTGATATTGGCAGAGCAAGCTTTACAGACGACCACAATGTTTTCTTACACAATGTGTGCAAGTGTAACTGCTGGAGTTTAACCAACTTGAAGTACATCGTTTTTTTTCCAAATAATAAGATTTCCACTGTTTGCTTTACCAGTGTTGCAATAACCGTTAAGAAGCTGCCTTTTAGAATCTCCTGAAGTTTGCAAGAAATGCAATGACATTTCCCATGAACCATGTTGCTCTTAAACACCTGCTTGGCTTAGGTAGTGGGTAACTAAGTACGATGCAGAGGTTTAACTTATGACCCTTTGTTGGCAGCTATGCCATTATGAATTGTCATGATTTCTTGTGAATCGATTCTTCTCTCTCCAACTCTCTTATCACAGGACATGTATTCACTTATACTCAATGTCTGTGACTGCATACAATCAGCAGCTGTCAATGGGGAATAAAACCTCAGTAAAAGCATACATCTGCTTCCCATCCCACTTCAGCAATGACACATGGAGCAATTGTGCAAGTCTGTGTAAACCATCAGTCACTGTACCAACTATTATTCATCAACTTATTCTACGATATGATAAAACTTTATTTATCCCCGGAGGGAGATTGGTCTGCCAACAGTCACAACACACAAGGTACACAAAAACTTGAAATTAAAAGTGAAAAGAAAAAGAAAAAGATAAGCGACTGTTGGCTGGCTGCTGTGTGCACAGCGCCTTCACCGGAACAAATGAACAAACAAACAAAGACTTATCCCCTGAGCAGGGGATTCTAAACTAGAGTGTCCCCTCCCTCACACCGGGTCCCCCTTTGTTCTCCCACCGTCCCTCACGGCCGTCCCCCCACACCTGGTCCCCATTGTTCTTCACGGCGGTCCCCCCACGCCGGGTCCCCATTGTCTTCCCCTCCCCTCCTCAAGCTCATCGACCGTGAGGCCCCACCGCTGCCGAGGCCCACATTGCCTCTAGGCTCCCGCCGCCGCCGAGGCCCTCTCCGTGCCTCCTGCTGCCGCCGAGGCTCCCATTGCCACCACCACTGAGGCTCCTTCAGCCCAGACAGGCCAGGCTTTACCACAGTCCCCCGGGAGGCCTGTGGGGCAAGTCGGGCCTACCGGGCACGTTCTGGTCTTTGGTTGTCGTTCTGGTTGTTGGCGGCGCGGCTGTTCGGCGGGTGGATCGGGCCCGCGCGGCTCCCCGGACACTCCACCGCACGTAATTCTCCCCTGCTTTAACTGCTGAATTTCCACCATTCAGCTTTTAACCTACATTCACCATTTGCATAAACTGATGGGCAGCATGGACATCCACTGTTGTGGTGAACCTCAGCAGTGATGTAGATGCATTATAACCAAGATGTTGTCTCACTGCATCACAATACGATCAAACTCAGCCAAATAACAAAAGAAACAAGAGTTTCCCTTTTAAAGCACAAAGCGCAGGATAGAGCTCTGGTTTGCTGACAAAACCAAATTCTGCCTGAGGCATATCATCTGCAATTTGAAAATGACTCCTCTGGTGCTTCATTTTTTGCTTAAAATAGTGTACAGAATCCAAATGGAGTGAGCCTATTGTTACTGACGTACTGTAGCATTCTATACTATGATCTCCCAACTCGTTAGAGTTAGAGCCCCCTAATCCCAAAGTATCGACTATCTTACCCAAAATTGATCCGACATTCCTCCCTTTTCTATGTGCATTGAACCAACATTCCACCGTGTTCATAAGGAAAAGAGATATGAAATAATTCTGGGGTTCCCCTAACAATACCCTATACATTGCCAGACTGCTATCTATATTGGATAGCAGACACAATGTTAACTGTAAACTAATGTTAGTTTTGGTAGTTATCAGGAAAATCTAATTCAATTGATGAGCATGCAAGGGAGAATAAGTTACAGGTAAATAAGTGGGGGAAAGGGACTAATGAGAATGCTCTGAAAGCTAGTATAGAATAACTGGCCACATGGCTTTTTTCCATGTCATAAGAAAATATGGAATTTCCACCAAACTTGATTTCCCATGCTTGGCCTCCTTCCGAGTATAGTCGGAGGTCAAAACATATTGTCATTTTTGACATAAAGATCAACATCAAACCACATATTTCACCTATCACCTAACTTAGTTCCTGCCTCAGCAAATCTGATGCTGAAACATTCATTTACATCCTGTCGACTTGTTTTATTCTCCACAAAATGGAGATCATCCAAAATTATGCTGTCTGTATCCATTTCTCGTTAAACTCCTTCGGCTCCAACATTTTCAGTTATCTGCTCTCTTCTAGTTATGGCCACAAAGTATTGCGGCACTGTTAGCTGTATCTTTTCATTGGTGTGCTTTTGACTTCAACTCCTCATTAAAAAGGCAGTGGTAGTGTGGACATGAAATTTGCTGATGGATAGAAAGCAGAGAGATAGTGAGCAATTTTCTTTCTCTCCAGACTGGAAAGTACAGTTTTGTTTCCCCATAATCCGAATTGGCCCTGCCTTTCCCTGCTTACGAATACAACAGAATATAAAAGGGTACAACTTTGGTGTTCACATAAAATGAAACAGGCTCAAAAATATGGCAAAGAACAAACAACATAAAACAGATTTCAGAAGAATGAGATTAATCTGTGACCTGGGCAGTCAAAATTTAATGTAAGTAAGTTTGAAGTGATATATTTTGGTCACAAGAACAAGGCAATATAAAATAACTTGTGCCTTTTTAATGTTGCTGCAGAAATAAAAATTTAAAATTTAGAAGGTAGCAGGAAAAGTTGAAAGAGCTATTGGATGAGAATGTATAAGGCGTAGTAAGTTTGCAGATGGCACTTAAATATTACAGTGAAGATAGTTAAAGAATTACATCAAAATAGTGACGAAGGTGGCTTATTAAACAATTTCTTCACTTTCAAATTGCATTGTACACAATGGCTGGAAACGCTTAAGATTGAGTAATTTATTTTTTTAAAACAGCAGCACCAATAGGCACTTAATTTCACAGTACAAAACACACAGCTAACAGGACATACCACACTGCAATCGTTTTCAAAGACACCTCATTTCCCATTCAATTGGTGCTTAGTGAATTAACCACCATGGACCAGCACTTGTTCCTAATTGCTCCTTCGCTCATTAAGGAACCTCTCATCCAGGAGGACAATGACAGAACATACACTGGCCAGAGATTGGCTTTAAACAAGCTCCATTCCCACCACAATTTAACATCCTGTGTCAATTAAAGCTACAATAGGAACTACTGCCACAAGGGAAATGCCTCCCCTAGTCTCCTGCGAGACAGACAAACCTACAAAACAAACCCAAAAACAGGGTCAGCAGGAAAGTTGTGTTTGTCAAAACCCGAGTTGTTAATAAAGCTAGTGACCGACCACCCAGCTCATCTGACAGAAAAGGGAGCTTGATCACAGGAGAAACAGATTTAAGAAAACAAAGTTTGTTCTTTGTTCTAAGTTTCTCCCCATATGGTCATGTCCCTACCCTCCTTGAAATTTTAAATAACCATTATAAATATACCAGAGGCAATAAGGTGCTTCGGAGATCATCTTAAATTGACTCGGATCTCAGTTATATTCAAACAAACAATATTTTTTTTAATACCAGATATTTTAAGTCTTAGATAATTTCTGCTGCTTTTATTCCTTTCAAAGAAATCTGGTTTTATTGCTTTAAGATTATCATACTTAAATTAATGAAGATGTCAGATTATTAGTGTGGAATTTTCTTCCATTGAAACTCCTCCTGCTTGAAATGCTCCTTAAATTTTACTTTTTGACTAAACTTTCAGTTTTCTGCTCATTGATCTCTTTCTCTGCTTAACATCAAAAGTGATTGAAGTTTTGAATTCTGGAAACAGTCACTCTGTCAGCCAACATCCATTGGTGAACAGAGTAGACCAAGGTCAACATTCCTGGAAGGGATGTGAAATTGATGTAAATAATTTTTTTAAAACTGCAGATCTTTTGTGTGGTAATGTTGCTGTTATGTATAATGGGATATTCCAGTTTAAGTACTAATTATTTATATACTATTTATATAAATACCAGTAGTCATTGCTCAACGTGTGGAATGCAACCCACTTCATCTCTGAAAATGTAGTTTTTGAATAGCATATAAAATTGATGTATGCGAGAGTGATTAAAGATTAATTGATGAAACCTTTAAGCTGTCATAGTTCAGATGCAATATTGATTAGATGCCACAGTAAACTGCTTAAATAGGAGTGACCTTTTTCTGTCCTTCGACCTGAATTTGAGAATAAGCTGTCAGAGTAGTGAGGAATGTTCATTCTGATGTTCATAGTGCTCCCCACTCATTTTGTACAAACCCTTAAATAGTGAAAAGATCAATGACTTGAATATGAACTATTTCTCTTTCCACAGATTCTAACTGACCAGCTGCATATTTTCTGTTTGGATTGGGAGAGTTGGCTAATAAATAATATTTTTCTTTTTCCAGTGTGCTCGTCACAGGCGCTAATTCACTTCACCAAGGAGCCCTATTCCCAGGATGCTTTGCATGGGCGCAGTGCAATTCTTCGCTGTGAAGTTCAAAATCCAACAAATATAGTGTTTGAGTGGCTCCTAAATGGCAAGCCTGTAAGGACGTCTGAGAGGCGCTTCATTGAAGGCAGCAATCTACAGTTCACAGCAGTAGATCGGAGGGAGGACAGTGGCGACTTTCAGTGCATCGCTCGGAATACAGTCACTCACGAGGAGGCTCAAACGGCAGTGGCATCTTTCAATATCAAATGTGAGTACCACTACTTTCTGAATAGACAAGTCCCATGCCGTAATGAGCTCCAAGTTCACCTACAGAGCTGCCAAGGATCAGAACAGCAACTTCAGATATCAAAGAGTAGTTGGAAAGATTTACACATTTGATATAAATTCTTATTGGATAAAATAAAAATTCTTAAATAGAAATAAGTGTGAGGATGGCAAGGTTTGGAGGGATATGGGCCAATGCAGGCAAATGGGACGAGCTCAAGTAGGTAAAGTGATCAGCATGGGCGAGTTGGGCCAACAAGCCAATTTCAGTACTGTACAATTCCTATTTAGGATCTGGTTGTCACTGTCAAGACTAGAATTTATTGTCCCTCCTTGATGATCCTTGAGAAGTGGTGATGAGGTCTCAGTTAGGTATATCCTCAAG
Source organism: Rhinoraja longicauda (assembly GCF_053455715.1). Classification (NCBI taxonomy): domain Eukaryota; kingdom Metazoa; phylum Chordata; class Chondrichthyes; order Rajiformes; family Arhynchobatidae; genus Rhinoraja; species Rhinoraja longicauda. The sequence continues at coordinate 15,353,219 of NC_135957.1, read as the reverse complement.
CTCTTCGGCCCCAGGGAAAACGAACCCAAACATATTTCCCCATATGTGAAACTCTTCATCCCATGCATAATTTTGGTGAATTACCTCTGCACCCCCTCCAGTACTCTGACGTCCTTCTGTTTCCAAACATTCCTCCTGGTTATACCATTTATTGTGTATGTCCTAACCTTGCTCATCCTCCAAAAGTGTATCACCTCACACAACTGGAATAAATTCTGCCTGACATCAATTCATCATTATGATCCTTATGACATACTAAACCCCTCCGTGTTAACAACACCACCAATGTTTGTCATTTGGGAGTTGATTATAACTTTTACATTGACATCTAAATAATTTCTGTACACAACTAACAATAATGATCCCAGCATCGATCCCTGTGGTAGGCTTCTAGTTACAGGTTTCCAAACACAAAAGCAACCCTTCACCTCATCAGCCTCACCCTCTTATTACCAAACAAATTTTGCCAACCTGCTACAGTTCACATGGCTTCTAACCCTTTCCACGAGGGACTTTGTCAGAGGCCTTATTGAAGTCCATGCAGACTACATCAATCACACTGACATCCATATGTTTTGGCCAGACAGGATCTCCACATAAAACAAAAATGAAGCTCATTGTCTTTGATCTATTCCTTTCCAAAGTGTAAATTAACCTGATTCGCCAGAACATTTCCCAATAACTTCACTGCCCATGACATTACACTCACTCACTCACTGGCATCTAATTACCTGGCTGATTCCTGCTGCCATTCTTGAATATCTCCTCATTTTGTGCGGGGTTGGAATGCTGTTGGGGTGGAGGCACTTTGCCATTTTGCGCCAGCTTCCAGCATCTACATTCTTTTGTTTCTTTATTTGGTATTTCTGGATGAACATGGTTGTGAATACTTCAGCCTTTTCTCCGGCAGCCTTGCATTGCTAAGGACGTGTATGCACATGGAGTCTCCCTTGAACAGTTTAATTGTCCATCGTCATCCTCAACTAGATGTATTAGGATTAAAGGTTTAAACTGATCAGCTGGCTGTCAGATTATTTAGCTCTGCCTATTACAAACTATTTTTGCTGTTGATCATGCATGCAAGTCTGGTATTGAGGATCAACTAGGCTGACACTTTATAATTTCTTGGTCTGCCTTTTGCAGTTTCAGCATGCTCTTCGGCACTCAGAACCAGTGTTGATCTGCTGATTTGATAATGAGTGAAGGCCATGAGGTGAAAGGGTTGTGATGGTACAGTTTCTGTCGATGGTTCAGAGCACCTCCTGCATGCCCAGATATCAAAACATTGTGAATCTTATCCTATACACTCAATTTGTAGTGTCAGGTGGGGGAGGTGTGAGGGCTTGGAGGAAGTCTGCTTTTAAGTGGTGGCTGCTATGTTCCCTAAAACAAATGTTATCTTGTTTATTACAGGGATAGAGACTGGAGGAGTGGTTTTGAAAGATCCACACGATGTGTCTGAAATACAAACTTCAGCTCCAATCTCGCTGCAGTGTCACATTAATGGACACCCCCGGTATGCTACTCATTGCAAAATAGAATTACTCCAGCATTTGTAAAAATTAGATGATTTCAACTGTTTATTTGTGAGGCAAGGCTGTATTCAGGAGGGACCGCCTTATAAAGTCAGTTAGCCATAGTGAAGAGTCACTTCTAGATAAAAAAGAATGTAAATTGATCATTTATTTTAACAATCTAAATATTTCACAAGTGAATAACCTCTGCATTAAACCATCATTTAAACACTGGTTGATGGTATTATCTCTTTTGAGTTCCTTGATGATCTTGGCTTGTATGTCACATGATGCTTATCATGTAGCAACTGAAGATTTTTTAATTTCATCTTATTATTAATTCATGGCAGCGATATTGTAACATGGAAATAAGTTAAATGCCACTTATTTACATCGCCTTTGGCCTAGTGGTATGAGTAAGATTGATTTTGATTGTATTGACCAACTGTAGTTTTATCAATTCTGTGGGTGCAATTGTTGGTATGAAACTGGAACATTTGCTTTGAGAATAACCAAAATTGCAAAATAACAATGTTTCTTCGTATGTTTGTCTATAACTTGGGACATTTTACAGTCCAAAAACTCATCTACTTCGATCTGAAGTCAAAAGTTTTATAGACAATAGACAATAGGTGCAGGAGGTGGCCATTCAGCCATTCGGCCCTTCGAGCCAGCACCGCCATTCAATGTGATCATGGCTGATCATTCTCAGTACCCCGTTCCTGCCTTCTCCCCATACCCCCTGACTCCGCTATCCTTAAGAGCTTTATCTAGCTCTCTCTTGAATGCATTCAGAGAATTGGCCTCCACTACCTTCTGAGACAGAGAATTCTGACTGAAAAAGGTTTTCCTCATCTCAGTTCTAAATGGCCTACCCCTTATTCTTAAACTGTGGCCCCTTGTTCTGGACTCCCCCAACATTGGGAACATGTTTCCTGCCTCTAACGTGTCCAACCCCTTAATAATCTTATCCGTTTCGATAAGATCTCCTCTCATCCTTCTAAATTCCAGTGTATACAAGCCTAGTCGCTCCAGTCTTTCAACATATGATAGTCCCGCCATTCCGGGAATTAACCTCGTGAACCTACGCTGTACGCCCTCAATATGCAAACTAATGCCTAGGGCGGCACAATGGTGCAGCGGTACAGTTACTGCCTTACAGCACCAGAGACCCGGGTTCAATCCTGACTACGGTTGCTGTCTGTATGTAGTTTGTACGTTCTCCCTGTGTTCGCATGGGTTTTCTCCAGTTGCTCCGGTTTCCTCCCACACTCCAAAGATGTACTAGTTTGTAGGTTAATTGGCTTCGGTAAAATTGTAAATTGTCCCTAGTGTGTAGGATAATGCTAGTATATGGAGTGATTGTTTGTTGAATGGGCCGAAGGGCCTGTTTCTGCGCTGTATCTCTAAAGTTTAAAGTAAAGTAAAGTAAAACCTAAGAGAAACCAGATTGGTTAACATTCTACCCTCTACATCAATGAAATACCATATAACTTTCCAATATGTCCATTGCGAATCACAAATGATTCCACAAGTTTAAAGTGCAGCCAATATTCAAATCTTTTCAGGATTGTTTTGAATGTAATTTCATTAAAAAAATTATCAGGACTTTATTTTGTTGGCGAAAACTTGCAGTTTGTGCTCACTTGGCTCGCCTAAGTGGATTAGGCTAAGAGCCAAACAGGATACCAGTACCCAAATCCTCCCTCCTTGTCAGCAAACATCTCACAAAGCACAAACAGATTAAGATTTGAGATTGGATGCAATGAACTGGATACTCGGAGGTCAAAGGCATACTGAAGGATTTAACACTCTACTAGCTCTGGAATGGAAACATCATATAATCCAGAGCTAGAGCTCCAGCCTGTCCCACTGAGTTACTCCAGCTTTTTTGCGTCTATCTTCGGTTTAAACCAGCATCTGCAGTTCCTTCTTACACATATAATCCAGAGCCTTGGACTAATGATCTGGAGAGAACAAGATGAATCTCTTCTTGTGTGCGAAGGAACTGCAGATGCTGGTTTAAATCGACGATAGACACAAAAAGCTGGAGTAACTCAGTGGGACAGGCAGCATCTCTGGAGAGAAAGAATGCGTGACTTTTCGGACCCGACGTCACCCATTCCTTCTCTCCAGAGATAGTGCCTATCCCGCTGAGTTACTCTAGCTTTCTGAATCCCTTCTTGAAAGCTGAGGAACTTAAATGCAGCCAATTACGTCATGTGAATAAAAATCTGATTTCAGATTCATAGAAAACTACCAGTTTGTTATACAAATAACCTCTGGTTCACTTATGATTTTAGAGCGAGAAAGCAGCCATTGTTAGCCATTATAGTAAATGGTCAAATCTAGGCTACCATCACTAATTCCAATTCAAAATCTCAAATTAGTTCATCAAAATAAGAGGATGTACGGAGCCCTTGCACCAGCTGTGGCACCAGATTAGAACACAGCAAAAGCATTCTCAGCACAATTGATCTTGAAATTCTCGCAGGCAGAACTGCAGGAGAAGCAATTGGAGACAAGTATAGAATACAATATGATAGGAAAAAAGACACAATGAAGAACTAGTCATTCACCGAGCTGAGCATGTTGGGAAATCGAGACATATTGGATATAATACACTTTGTCCTTTGATCAAAGTTGGCAATATCTTCTTTAATGAGTAAAATGGGTAGGAAATGGTTGGAGATGTGATGGGATTATTTCTCACACTGAGCTAGGTAAAGCTTTGCGTCTTCAGTTGGATTGGATCAGTAAAACTATTCCCAGAATATTAAGTTTCACGCCATAAAATTAGATTTAAAAATGAACTACAGAAACTTAAATAGACTTGATTATAGAGCAAAGGAGTACAAGTTCAAACTGATAAGCCAAATTTAGGAGTGTAGCCAAAGATTCCTTGCAGAGTGATTAACATATAGAATACGCTTCCATGTAAAGTAACACCCAGACATTGTTGGGGAAGAAAAAATAGTTTGGTTGCTTTGTTGGGTAACTGAGGTGCTAGTGAGGCATCAAAATAATGACAGGTTTTGGTGAGGTAAATAGAAAGGGGTCATTGGCCGAGGAACAGCTTCTCAGACTCGTCAAGCACAAAAACATGCACCAGCCCACTAGGTCCATGTCAACTCAAGTAATTAACTGTATTCATCCTGCTTACCAACACAGAATCTGTGACCATGTATGCCTTAATGATTTAAGTGTTTGGCTCAAAGCTAAAATGTAATGAGTACCTGCCCACACCACTTCCTGTGTAATGAAGAGTACCTGCTTCCACCCTCCTTTGGGCAGTGCGTGCAGTTTGCAATCACCCGCTTGATGAAAATGTAATTCATTGGTCCCCTACATCTCTTTACCCTATATCTATGCCATCTCATTTTAGCTACAAGGGTAAAAAATTAATATATTCACCCTTTCAATGCATTTCATAACTTATAATACCGCTATCGGGTCCCCCCTCATCCTCTTCCCCTCCATGAAATCTACCCAATCCCATAACTGAAACACTCTATCCCAGCAACATCTTGTGCCAGGTAAATGTCTTGTGTACCCTCTCCAATGCAATCATGTGCTTACTGTGATGTGGCATAGTGTTCTATCTGTGGCATAAGCAACGTTTTATAACGTTATACCATAACTTTCCTGCCCTTGTATTCAATTCAATTCTCTGGCTAATGAGTGCTTATATCCCACACTGTAAACCTGTGCTGCCATCTTTAGATTCTTGGGCTTGTGCACCAAGGACCCTTGTTCCTCAAGACTCCCTGGACCCCTACCATTTATAATCTCTGGCATAACATTTTATTAGTCCCTCCATCTTGCACTGACTTGCACTTATCAGGATTAAGTTCCACCTGACATTGTTCTGTCCATTTTACCAAATCCTCCTCACTACCAAGTGTAGCACCAACTTGGGGCCTTGTGGAACTTTGTCAAGGACCTTTGTCAAGGACCTTTGTGAACTCCTCGTAATTCATTTTTCATCCACAACTAATTTGTTATATAATGGAGAGAGAGAGTTATGGGTGCAGATTGATTTGAGAATTTTTCAAGAAAGTGGATTAATACTCAAAGGTAATCAAAATCTCCAGGGAAGAGCAGGAGACTGGGACTGACTGGATTGCCTCACCACATGAATACAAACTCTGGTCCCAGTGACTGCTATAATAATTTCAATTGTAGTTATCCTAAATATTATTATGGCCTCAGATTGGTAGTAGTTCCTAAACCCACATTTCATTTTTACAGAGTAGTTCACAGTGGCACTAGGGAATGTATGGTGTCATTAACTCTTGATATCAAGTATCCAGCTTCCTCTACAAGTTCCAGGTGACTCTCACCTTCAAACACAAATTTCTCAAGAAAAATCTCCTTCATGGTGTTTATCTTAAATGCATTTCTTTTCCGCAGTCGGCGTGTTGCCTTGTTGATTGTTTGTTTAACCAACTGAAATAGTTCAGAAGCATGTTGTAACGTGATATTTTTCTAGTACCATTCTGATCCAAATCTTGTATTTAATATATTCCTTGTCTTGTTTTATTTCTTCAAAATTTTAGTCCAAGCTGGCAGTGGTTTAGAGATGGCATCCATTTAACAGATACAAATCATTATACATTTAACACCAGAGAGCACAGTTTGACCATAAAAAGTGCCAGTCCTGATGATAATGGTGTCTACTACTGCTGTGCAAAGAATGCAGTTGGAAATGTTTGCAGCAATGATAACTTCACACTAATGATAATTGGTAAGTAGTGAACCTTGAATATGTTAGTACAGATAACTGCTATGAATCGGTTTTAGTTGCAGGATATGTTATTAATATCTATTTTTAAACTGATAAACACCAATAGTTATGATTATGTTGAAAATAATAAGTGCTTACCATTTGGTTAATGGACGTAAATGCAGATAAGAGAATTGAATAAGGCAAATCAAATGGTTGATTAATTTGTAGAGATAATGGGATAAATCGTCACAGAAAACCAATTTGAGGCACAGTAGTGATAAAGCAGTTAAGTACCAGGGTCCTGGGTAAATAATGGAATTTAAACTGTTAACAATGTGGAAATTGGAGCAACAAAAACTAGTCTTAATAAAGATGACCACAGAAACCATTAAATAGTTGAAATAAGTCTGGTTTACTCTTGTCCTTCATAGGAGGATGTCTGCAAGAATGTCATCTTTATCCAGTTTGTCCAATATGTCACTCCACAAGGTTGACTCATGCCTTTTGAAATATCCTAGTATGTCACTCGGTTGTAAGTGACCCAGCACCTCCTTATCAAGGGCAATTAAGGATTGCCAATAAGCGTTGGCCATACCAGCAGTGCTCCGATCCAGAACACAAGAATATTTTAAAGAAAGTTTTAATAATGCGCTACATCATCAATCCATCGACTGAGCAGTTTCAGCATACTGAGAAATGTGGAATTGTGAATCCACAGAAGTTGCTGATCCGTTAAACTGTGCAGCTGTTTGCTTTGTATGTTGACCCATAACCTGTGTTTAAATAAATTTCCTGGATGTCTAGATTAATTTCCCATGAAATACTCCATAATGTTCAGCTGCTGCTTAAGTACATAAGTACCTGATTTAACAGCCTGATAACCGAGTTATCTGCTTCCTTCTAATTCTGTACTCTTGTAACTTAATCATTGGCATCAGTCTAATAACTTAATCATCAGCATTTTTTCATCTCCACATTAACTTTTGAAGCCCATCAAGACCACCAGTAAAACCATTTTCCTGCATTTATCTGTATTGAAACCTTCATTCCTGCGTGGGCCCACCTTCAAAATTGACCTTGTTAATGTGTAATGGAAGATAGACACAAAAACGTTTTGGCTCATCACCTATTCCTTTTCTCTCGAGATGCTCCTTGACCCGCTGAGTTACTCTAGCGTTTTGTGTTTATCTTCGGTGTAAACCAGCATCTGCAGTTCCTTCCTACACAAAGTGTGTAATGGGGTTGCATTTGGACCAGACGATATTTTAGTCAATTAGGTATTCTGAAAATCTGGGGCTTCACAATCAGTTTTCTTTATGACAGTTTTTTTTCCAGGTTTTCAAAACTGAATTCAGTATTGGGTGAAATTTGAGCATGTTTTATGTATTCTTTGTTCAGCCCTCTATATTAGTTTAGTTACCAAAACACTGCACTACCATACCTTTCGCGAGCCTTTTTGTTTCCCCTGGAAAAGGTCTGCTTAGAAATTCCCCAAATCCCCACCTTGCCATCCGCTCCATTATAGTTGACCTTGTTGGCTCAATATACACTTATGTCTTTTTACATTTTGTTGAAGTATCTTGGAACTCACTTTCTACATAAGCAGACTCACCACAAAGTACTATTGCTAAACCCATTTCATGAAGCCAAAAGGGATATAATTCAAAGGGACTCTTTATGTCTCCCTTTATACCTGTAACAAATATAATTTATTTCACTGAAATGAAGTCAGAACTTTGTTGTGTATGAACTGTGAGCAACCATTGTTTCATAATATAGGCACAATAGTTGGCCTGGGGACTGTTACCTGGATATTGTATGTTCTAACCATCTTCTGGTAAAAGTCCTAATTATAGAGCACAGAAACATGAACCTGTCCAATGTCTTTTAAACATTATTATTGTATCCTCTCCCTGCCACTCCTTCTGGCAGCTCATTCCATATATCTACCATGTTCTGCATGCAAAGCTTGACCCTTGGATCCCCTTTAAATCTATCTTTCTCACCTTAAACCAGTGTCCTCTTGTTTTCTTCTCCTCTGCCCATATGACCATCCGCCCCTTGTGATTTTATAAATCTCTATAAAGTTACACTTTAGCTGCTCACACTTGAGGGAATGTGTAGGAAAGAACTGCAGATGCTGGTTTAAATCGAAGATAGACACAAAATGCTGGAGCAACTCAGCGGGACAGGCAGCATCTCTGGAGAGAAGTAATGGGTGCCGTTTCGGGTCGAGACCCTTCTTCAGACTGATGTCGGTGGAGTGTCTCAGCCTATCCAACCTATCCAGTTAATCCTTATAACACAAGTCCACTTGTTATGGCAATATTCTTGTGAATCTTTTCTGTGCCCTCTCTGGCTTAATCGCATCCTTCCTCTAGTGTGGTGACCAAAGCTGGACATAATATTCCAGGTGTGCTTTCACCGATATCGTGTCCCGACTCTTGTATTCTATGCCCCATCTGATGAAGCCAAACATCCCAAATGTTTTCCCGAGTTCACCACTTTCAGGAATTTGTGTATCTATATCATTAGGTCTCTCAGTTTTACAATGCTCTCCAGGGCCCTGTCATTCACTGCGTATTATTTGGCTTGATTTAACATCCAAAATGCAACACGTCGCACAAAGTTAAATTCCAGCTGCCATTTCTTTCCCAGTTAATCTAGATCCTGTTGTAATCTTTAAACAACCTTATTCACTGTCCAGCATACCACCAATTTTGAGTTTGTGAGCAAACTTACTAATCATATCACCGACAATTGCATTCAGACCGTTAGTATATATGACGAATAACATGAGACTCGGCACCAAATCCTGCAGCACATCACGAGTCACAGGACTCCAATCTGAAAGACATCCCTCTAAAACCACCCTCTCATTCCATCTACAGAGCCAATTTTCTAACTAATTGGCTGGCTCACTATGGACCCCATGTGATATCACCTTCCGGACCAGTCTAACCATATGATATATTGTCAAAAGCCTTGTTAAAGTCCATGCAGACAATATCTTCTGCCTTGTTCTAGTCAATCTTCTTGGTCACCTCTTCAAAAAAACTCATTCAAATTCACAGAAGTGATTTCCCATGCACAAAGACTATCCCTTCTTAGTCTTTGTCTTTTCAAAAGTTACAATAATACGTAAAATAATTTAGGAGACTGACTTATGTCTGTGACCTTATATGATCAACATAGCTTAAGTTGTGATGCATACCTGTATTGACCTGTATTGACCCTTTCAGGATTGTTAGATCTAGATCAGGTCACCTTACAGCCTTTTCAAATGATAAGATCCCCAGCTTATGCACCCTTTTACTGAAGTTTAATTATTGGTTCTAATTCAATGATCACACTTCCTACAGCCCATTGAGCCTCTGCTGGTTCTCAGACACACTGTTCATCAGTCGATATTCTGTCCCCTGTGATGGAGACTGAGAGATCAAGAAAAGGGGGGTGGGTGGAGAGGTGTCAGAGATGGTCCAAGTGTATTTGAGGGCAGAGTGGAAGTCAGTGGTGAAGTTAATGAAATCAACGAGTTCTGCACGGATGCAAGAAGCAGCCCAATACAGTTGTCAATGTAGCAGAGAAAGAAGTGGGGGATGGTACCAGTGTACATTTGGAACGAGAACTCTTCGACGTAACCGACAAAAAGGCAGACATAGCTGGGGCCCATGGCTACACCTGTAACTTGGAGAAAGTGAGAGGAGTCGGGGAGGAGTTGAGGGTGAGCACAAGTTCTGCCATGGAGGAGGAAAGTGTTACTGCAGTTAAATTGAATGGGTCTGTTCAAGGAGGAACCAGAGGGTCTTGAGATCCTTGAGTCTGAAGAAGGGTCTTGGCCCGAAACATCACCTATCTTTTTTCTCCAGAGATGCTGCTTGACCCGCTAAGTTACACCAGCGTTTTGTGTCTATCTTAGGTCTTGAGACCTTCCTATTGGGGGACAGAGGTGCAAAGGGACTGGATGTCTATGGTAAAGATGAGGCAATGGGACTGAAATTAAGTTGCTGAACGGCTTGTGAGGTGTCTTGGATGTAGGTTGGAAGGGACTGGACTGGGGGGATAGGATGGAATCAAGGTATTTGAGGAGAGTGTGGGGCTGGAGAATTATATGGTTAGAGGCAAAGGAGCGGAAATAGCTAGAGGTGATGAGATCGGAAACAGTCTGGGAGGTGATGGCCTGGTGTTTGACTGTCATAAAACACAAGATACATGAAACGTGAAATTAAAGTGACGAGTGGAACATCCTGGATCGGTGATGTGCAAAGATTGGCATGGGGGGTGGATGAAGAGGAGTCAGTCTACCCCACGACATAGGGGGGATGAGTTATACAATCTGATAGCCACAGGGAAATAGGATCTCCTGTGACATTCTGTGCTGCATCATGGTGGAACCAGTGAATCTTTGTAATCCTGCAGACAGATCAGTAGAGCCTTGAACATTACGGGATTTGAACAAAATTGGGTTAATGCTAGAAAGCGACACTGTGTAGGATTATCCGTCTTCTTAATGAATGGCTGAGCAGACTGGCTGGATGGCCTTATTGCTTCTACTCTTGTGTCCGTATGTGCCTGTGTTAAGTTTTTAGCAAGAACGACACTTGGTGCTGACTTCACAGTCAGTAATCAAAGAATCAAAAATCAATTGGATGGATAAGACAAGTGTGAGGTATGGCTATTTAGTCCACCAATATGATGCTGGCTCCGTGTAAAAGACGTTGAGTGCATCCTTGTCGCCTGCCCAACTCCAACAGAATTTTCCCCTTCAGCTATTTATCCAGGTTTTTTTAGGATGCTGCAATTTATTCTTGTCTCCACTGCTACTCCTAGTGTCTACTCTTTCTCCAAGCAATGCTTTCAATTCCTAACTACTCGTCACTGGTAGAAAGTATTGTCTGCAATCCACTTGGACTATCACAGGAGTTTTTTTGTATAGGCTCCTGCTATTGATCACCTTTCCTGCTAAGTATTCAAGAGGCTAGGGTTTAGTTTGCTGTGATAATTCTGAAATTGAAAGTCAACAGAGGATAGGTTTTAAGTACAGGTAGAAAGATTCTTGCTTATCAAGAATTTATTTATCTCTGCCATAAAAATAATCAAAGAATCTGTGCACTTTAAGGGAGAAAGTTGCAAGTCCTTACAGCTTTCTTCACAAGGTTTAGATGCATCTTCCTATTAAATAGGAAACCTTTATTTTAAACAGTGTCCCCCTTTTCTAGATTTTTGAAAGGAAGTATCCTCTCGATTCTACCCTCTCTCTAATTTATCTGCTGTAGGGGCTTTTTTTTGCCTGCCCACATCTCTTGTTGCCTTAAACACCTTTTTCAAATCATCACTTTCTATCTTGTACTATTTTATCCGGGTTTTCAATATGGTTTAATTGCTTTATCTCAGGTTTAACTCCAGTTAAAACAAAACAAAACAAAGTTGTGCCTGTTACTGATTCCATTATTCCACATGACGTCTAACAACAGTCGTATATAATCATAATTGTGTTTGCATTCTGCATCTCTCATGGTTACATTCTGCCTCATTTTATTTGAAACTGTGAGGAAGCTTTTAATGTATTTTCTACATTGGAATCCCTAGGTGCCTTCACTTGCACCATATTGTGCTGGCATATATTATCATATCATATCATATATCTACAGCCGGAAACAGGCCTTTTCGGCCCTCCAAGTCCGTGCCGCCCAGTGATCCCCGTACATTAACACTATCCTACACCCACTAGGGACAATTTTTACATTTACCCAGCCAATTAACCTACATACCTGTACGTCTTTGGAGTGTGGGAGGAAACCGAAGATCTCGGAGAAAACCCACGCAGGTCACGGGGAGAACGTACAAACTCCTTACAGTGCAGCACCCGTAGTCAGGATCGAACCTGAGTCTCCGGCGCTGCATTCGCTGTAAAGCAGCAACTCTACCGCTGCGCTACCGTGCCGCCCATATTCTGTAGACCCATCTGTAATTCATGCAGCTAAGTATATTTTTATGAAAGATTCACATTTTGCGAATGTCTCTACATATTTATTCAGTCTCAAAATCTGTTTTTTTGGCTGTCCAGGTAAATGAACACTAGTCATGGATTAACCATGATGTTTTACCGTACACAGCAAAATCTAAGATTTTACACAATAATGTTTTGCAGATGCAAGTTTTCCACAGCCTTTGATCCGTCCCCAGGACCAGATTGTGAATAAGAAGGAAGATGCCATGTTTCATTGTCAATTCACAGCCACACCTCCCCCAGTACAGGAATGGTTATTTGACGATGCGATCATTCATAACTCAACACGGTACTGTTGTTTTTAAGTTCTTGATTTTGAATGTTTGACAGTGGAAAATAATATAGATAAATAGTAAAAGCATGTTGGTTCTTAACTACACTTGGACACCCAAAGGGTGTGCCACCAGGTAACTTGTGCACCATAATCAATTCAAAAGTTTCGCAAATTCCTTCCTTAGCATTGAATTATAAAATATATAGCATGGAAACAGGCCATTTGCCCCAAGTAATCACTGACAGCAATTGTATTCTATATAAGGTCCTGAATCTCTCCTCATCCAGTTATCCTTATCTCTCATATCTAACTTTCCCTTAAATTGATTTCAACTGTTCGCTTCACCTCTTCCCCCTGCTTGCTGAATCCTAACTCTTACCACTCTCTGGTAAATAAGTTTCTACTGAATTCCTATTGATATATTGATGGGGTCTAGTTTTCCCCACTTGATGTCCGTCTATCATTTAAATATATCAGATTATCTTGGTCTTTTGTCATGAACAGAGATTCAGAGCATCCTTTCCTGATTGCTATAACCTTGCAATTATAATATGCTTCTTGTAAACATTGCACACACACTTTGCAGCACTTCATCCTCTTCAGAATTAAGTGAGGAATGTGAAATCAAATACTACAAATGTATTTGATCTCCTCCAAAAGCTAACTTCTTTTACTCACAATAAAATGTTATATTCCATGCTTATTCATGTGAAAACATATGATAAATGTGTGTTTAATTTGCAAGTTTACAGGTTATCTTGAATCATCGCTGTATACAGTAACTCCAGGTTTGATGCCATTGACAAATTTTGTAGTTATCGTATGTGCTAAATTGTGAAAGAGTGTGATCTCAATAATAACGCTTGTTTTCCCCCCCCCCATACTACAATTCCTCACTCTATGCCACATTCAATAGCCACCCCATAATCTTAGTTCTGCATTCTCAGCCAGTGAACTATGTAAGTTGCAGTATGTTCCCTATTGACTCCATGATCTGCCCACATTACAGGGTAGCTGATCCAAAGCCTTTTAGGATTTGGACAGGTAACATGCTCTGTATTATCTATGCCAGTTCATGCCTTGAAATCTTCATACTGATTAAATGTAAATTCACAATTCAAGTAATAAAATTCTACAAATAATTGAAAGATTCTTTGATAATGGTGAATGTTCCTTGTATAAGCCTGAAAATACACAAAGTGTAATTACTGCATCATTTCCAAATTCTTATGAAAGATCTTTGACCTGAAGTATCAACTCTATTTTATGGAGTTAATCAGCACGGAAACAGGCTCTCCAACCCATCTTGTCCATGCTGGCCACGATTCTTACCCGAGCTTGTTTCATTTGCTTGCAATTAGCTAATTATCCCTCTTGAACCTTTTTTGTCTATGAATGACTTTCATTTGCAACAAATGCTACCTGACCTGCTGCGTGCTTCCAGTACTTTCTATTTTCATTTTCCATTTCCAGCATTTGCAGTTTATTTAATTTTGGGTAGTAACGATTTGACCAATTTAGCTCCATTTTGGGCAATACATTTCAGACCTTGGCTTGTACTCGACTATCGTGTGGGGAATTGTGAAGTCATCCATTTTAGTAGTGAAAATACAAGAGTAGTACATTGTTCAAGTAAATTGCTTGCTGAATGTTGTTATGAAGTTAGCAAATAAATGCTGCAATTAGGAAGCTAAATGGAATGTTGGTATTGCTTCCTAATTACCTGGTGCATCTATATTGCCAAAGGCTTGGAGCATAAAGTTAGGGGAAGTCTTGCTTTAATTGTTTAGGGCTTTATTGACAATGCACCTGGAGCACTGTGTACAGTTTAGGTCAGGGCTGATGTCCTCACCACCTACACTCCTTTTCCTGCCTATTGATTTTTCTGTGGATCAAAAATCTATCTTGATCTGAATATGTTCAAAAACGAATCCTTCACAGCACTCTGGGCCGGTGAATTCTAAAGATTCACAATCCTCGAGAAAGAAACATATGACTCCATTTCCATTTTATGGGGTCAGAGTCATGCAGCACACGAACAATCCCTTTAGTCCAACTTGTCCATGCTAACCAAGAAGCCCCATCTAAGCTAGTTCCATTTGCCTGTGTTTGGCCCCGAAGCCTTTCCTTTCAATCTACCCATCCACGTGGAGTTTAAATATTGTTAAAGTATCTGCCTCAACGACGTTCACTGTAAGCTCATTCCATATACCCACCACCCTCTGAATGAAAAAGTTGCCCCATGGTCAGCATGGGCAAGTTGGGCCAAAGGCCAGTTTCCTTGCTGTATCACTCAGATTCATATTAAATCTTGCCCCTCTCACCTTAGGCCCATGTGCCCTTGTTTTTGATCACCCCTGGGTAAAAAACACTGTGCATTTGCTCTATTACCCTCATGATTTTATACACCTCTATAAGATCATCCCTCAACTGCCTGGTCTCCATATATATACATATATATATATATATATATAAAAAATAGAAGGTAGACACAAAATGCTGGAAAAATTCAGCGGGTCAAGCAGCATCTCTGGAGAGAAGGAATGGGTGATGTTTTGGGTCGATACCTTCTTCAGACTGAAGAAGGGTCTCGACCCGAAACGTCACCCATTCTTTCTCTCCAGAGATGCTGCCTGACCCACTGAGTTACTCCAGCATTTTGTGTCTACCTTCGATTTAAACCAGCATCTGCAAATCTTTCTTTTCAGTCTGTGTATACACACACACTGAACTTTTCTTTCATTTATTATATTGTTTACATTTTGCAAAAGAGCATTCTAAAGTTTTGATTTGACTTTGCAAGCAAAAATATTTTCCTATTTTAGCTTGCAAATGTGTGGGATGTTGCCTTTTAAGGGATTAGTGGAGTCAAATGAGAAAGGAAATAGTCTTTGGGATCCTTGGTTTTGCAGAGCTGTTTGGCTGGCTATATCGCTTTTAATATGCAACAGCTGGCTAAATCTACACGTGACTTCTTCCTGTTACAGTCCTTTAAACCTCAGACAGTTGGCATCATCTCAGTTAATCAAGTGGGAAGGTATATTTTGAGATGGGGAAAATATGCTTTGATGAGAAAAGTGAAGATTATTAGTGTTGGAGCATTTAAAACTAATACATGGCATTAAGGTTATGTGAAGAAAGGAAGTCATGTAGTAGCTATACTAAACCTTAGTTAAACCGCAGGAATATTGTGTGCACACCAAAGGATGTGGTAGCAATAGAAAGAGTGCACAAAAGGTACACCACAATGTTGCCTGGTATGGAGGGTTGTAGTTACGAGGAGAGATTGAAGAGCCTGGATTTATTCTCACACGAAAGAAGGAGGCTGAGGGGTGACCTGGTAGAGGTTTAAAAAAATTGAGGGTGCAGATAGGATAGCTGGATAGCAGAATCTTTTTTCCCCAGTGCAGGAGAGCCTAGAAGTCGAAAGCACAAATTTAAATTGAGGGGAGATATTTGAAGGAGATCTGAGTGGTCTATTTTTCACACGGAGAGAAGTTGTTATCTGAACAAAATCCCAGAGGAGCTGTAAGACGCAGGTACAATTACAATGTTTGAAAGGCATTTGAACCACTACTTGGATAGGAAAGGCATTGATGGATATGGGCCAATACCAATAATAGGATTAGTGATGGTAGGCATCATGATCGGCACAGTCGAGATGGGCCGAAAGGGCCTTTTGCTGCGCTGTACAATTCTATGAATGATGGTAGTCTGGATGTGGAATTTACAACCTGAAACAGTTGGGAGAGCAGAAAGCTAAATTGCTTTGAAAATGAAGTTGAATTAATGTATGAATTTAGGTGACATTAAAAAGGGTGAAGAAATGCATTTAAATATCCAGTTCTTTAATGGGAAGGAGAAATGCGGACAAATAGCTCCTTTCTGAGGTATGAAATATTTAGATTAGAAAAACCCTTTTTTTCCCCCCATGCCTCTGTTGGCAAACAGTGTGGTTTCCTCCTCGAGGAAGTGGTTGAAATCAGAGGAGTTTGACATTGGGGCTGTGTGCCTTCTGGAACTCGAGTACTTTAAAGTCTAGAAACAAATCACTTAGCTGTCCTTGGAGAAAACAAAAATATGCCACCAAAACAAAAGTAAAATAATTCAGGTTTTATTTGAGAGGTTTTATTCTTTAATTCCACGAACATAGGGAGTAATAAATTGTTCAAGGAACTATCTTTTATTTAAGTCTGAGCTTATGCTTAACATTCTACTATATTGTACATGCCATGGCAATACACAAACTGCTGGAAATTTTATAATTATTGAACATGTAAATTAATGCTGACCAACCTTGCATCCCTGTCTTTCATCTTTACAGGAACATGCTGGTCCTGGATTCTAACCAGCTGGTTTTTAAAATACTCCCACATGTTAGATGTGGATTTTCCCAATAACAGATGTTCCCCATCTACTCTCCACATCTATAGAATTAGTTCCTGTTTAATGCTAATATATGTAGCCCTCTCCCAATTTAGCACTTTACCACAGAATCAAGTCTTATTGCAACGTCTTAAACTTAAGGAGTTGTGATCATTGTCCTCAAAATGCTCGCCCACTGAAACCTCAATCACTTGGCCAGGCGCATTAAACAAGATTTAGTATGGCCCCTTCCTTGTTTGGACTATCTGCATGCTGTTTCAAGAAACCATACTGTGTACAGTTTTGATCTCCATATTTAAGGATGTATTGAAAGAAGATTCATTGGAATGATCTCTAGAATCAAGGGGTTGAAAAATGAAGTAAAGATGAAAAATGATAGGTGAATTTACTGAAATGTACATGATTTGGAGGAGAATTTACAAGATAGAATCTGAGAGAATGTCTCCCCCCCCCCCCCCCTCGGTTTCAGAACAAGGGATCACCTATTTCAGCTTGAGAGGAAGCAATTCCCTTTCTCAGACGTTTGTGATTCTGCACTCCATAAAGCTGTAGAGGTGCAGTTATTGAGATTGAGAGACATGTAAACTGCAAGGGAGCCAGGGGCATGGGAGAACATGGGGATGTGGTGTTGAGTCCAGAATTGAATCAGCCATGATCTGTTGCATGATCTGCCTTGAGCAGGCTCAAGGGACAGTTGGTGTTATGCTCTTTCTTATCTTAAATCTCTTCTGAGGCAAGACTTGTCACACTGAACGAAGGCTGACATCTAGTGGAAAGTCATCTTTGTATGTTTGTGATGGTGAAATTGCTGGCATGTGTGTATGTGCTATGATGTAACTATCTAAAGCCTGCGGAAATCTATGTATACTACCAGTCAGCAATGTGATCTATTTGAGAGAGGTAGTTGACAAGTCTTGTTATTTGGAAAGGGAGAAAAAATAAGCACCTCATTGGAGGCACATTTTACACTGATTTTGGCAGTAAAATCATGAAGTTTAATAAATCTAAAGATTTCCCACATTTCCAAAACCCAAAGATTGGTAATGTGGAAAGGGAGCAACTACTCCAACTGTTCCCGGGTGGCTAGCTCTGATGTTTGCCAGAGATATTGTCTCTATCATCAACGACACTATCCAGTCCAAGAGCCATTTCCCCTCTTTGTTCCTAACTCATTATTGAAAACTCTCTAAAATGTCAGCACTCGTTTTTGACCATGAATTTACCATCCACTCGGTGCTAGAAGTCCAGCTGTCAGATAATTTTTACAAATTGCAGAATAGAAAGATCATGAAGCTTTTCTTTGTGTTCGCATCGTATGCTTGGCCATCAGATCCCAGAGACTAGCTGCAAAAACGATTTGTACTGGTTCCCTGGTTTGAAATACTTGATGGACAAAAACTGTGTGGTTCATTGTTTTGGGATTAATGTTTGAATGCTGCTTTAGTGGAGGAGGGGGGAGCTCTTGGAATTTGGAACAATGTTAACAAAGCATTGTCAGAAGATAGACACAAAAAGCTGGAGTAACTCAGCAGGACAGACAGCATTTCTGGAGAGAAGGAATGGGTGATGTTTCGGGTCGAGACCCTTCTTCACACTGGTTAGGGGTAAGGGAAACGAGAGATATAGACAATGATGTAGAGAGATAAAGCACAATGAATAAAAAATATGCAAAAAAGTAACGATGATAAAGGAAACAGGCCATTGTTAGCTGTTGGTTGAGTGAAAACGAGAAGCTAGTGCGACTTGGGTGAGAGAGGGATAGAGAGAGAGGGAATGCCAGGGCTACCTGAAGTGAGAGAAATCAATATTCATACCATTGGGCTGTAAGCTGCCCAAGCGAAATACGAGATGCTGTTCCACCCAAATTGTGTTTAGCCTCACTCTGACAATGGAGGAGACCTAGGACAGAAAGGTCTGTGGGTAGACACAAAAAGCTGGAGTATCTCAGCGGGAAAGGCAGCATCTCTGGAGAGAAGGAATTAGTGACGTTTTGGGTTGAGATCTTTCTTCAGGTCTGTGTGGAATAGGAAGGAGAATTAAAGTGTTTAGCAACCGGGAGATCAGATGGGTTCAGGCGGGCTGAGCGAAGGTGTTCAGCGAAACGATCATCAAGTCTGCGCTTGGTCTCGCCGATGTATAAGAGTCCACATCTTGAACAACGGATACAGTAGATGAGGTTGGAGGAAGTGCAAGTGAACCTCTGCTGGAGATGCGATTGTTTTCCGGATCGTATCTCAGGTTGCTCTGTGGCCTAACATCATGGAGCTGGCGGCCTTGCTCAAGACTGACTTTGAGCCCCAGCGCGGGGCCGTGGACTTACCATCGGAGCCTGCGATCCCTTGGCTGGGATCAACACTCCAACCGCGGCCTGCGGATTTCAACATCGAGGAGCTCGCAGTCTCGGCGAAGAGACTGATGTCGAGAAGCTTCAAAGTCGCAGGAGGTTCGACTAGCCCCGACCCGGGGTCTGATCGCCCGCGCAGGGGAGCTGAGATCCCCCCTGATGCAGGAGCTTGATTGCCCCGATGCGGAGGGCTCGACTGCCGGTTGCGGGTGCCAAGGTCGCCCCGACAATGGAAGGTTCGAGTGCCCCGACCGCGGAAGAACAAAGAAGGGAAGAAGATTTAACTTTTGTTGCCTTCTGCCACAGTGAGGAATGTGGAGGTGTCACTGTGGTGGATGTTCATGTTAAAAATGTATTTGGCTGTCTTGTTGCTCTTTATTGGTATGAATGTATGGCAAATCAAATTCTTCGTATGTTACAAAACATACTTGGCTAATAAAGTACTATTATGATTATGATTATGTTTATTATGATTTGGAAATTTGCAGGATTCTTATTGACCTAAAATATGTTGTTTGGGAATGGCTTTACCAAAACTTGTTCCTACACTACTAAGATCTGTTTGTTGCATCTTTTAATGAGGGCACTGAAGATGACACCTTTGGTCAATTATTCACCCCTCAGTTCCCTTTGATTGGAGACCTTCATATTCGTAAACTCAGCTCTGCTCCTCAAGACTATGTGATTCAAGAAATGCTACTGAACATTTCTGCCTCAACATGGCCTTGCTAATGGAGATGTGAAAAAACACAGGAACCCTTGCTGCTTTGATCTTAATGAAAGGAAAGAAACAAAGAAACAAAAAGCATTGGCCACAAAAGGATAGCTATCACTTTGTCTTTCAACAGGATGTTAAATATATGTGCTAATTTCACTATGTCCACTGGAGTTGGGTGATGTCAAAGCCCTAAACTATGGAATTTCTTCCCTGAATCGGGCTAATTCATAGAACAGTACAACACAGGAACAGAAGACACCAGAGAGTGCAGACGCTGGAATTTGGAGCAACAAAATCAATCTGTTGGTCGAGCAGCCTATGCAGGGGGAAAGGAATTTTTGACGTTTCGGGTCAAAACCTTGCATCCTTGACCCACTGAGCTTCCAATTTCCAGCATGTGTTTCCAGACCAAAGAGGATGCTCTTTTTGAAACATAAGACAAATGCAGTGGATTCATAGGGGAATCACCACAGCAAATACAGTGCCCTCTGTAATATTTGGGACAACGACCCATCATTTATTTATTTGCCTCTGTACTCCACAAATTGAGGTTTGTAATTAAAAAAATCACACGTGGTTAGTGCACATTGTCAGATTTTAATAAAAGCCATTTTTTTACATTTTGGTTTCACCATGTAGAAATTCCAGCAGTGGTTATACATAGTCCCCCCATTTCAGGGCATCATAATGTTTGGGACACAGCAATGTCATGTAAATGAAAGTAGTCATGTTTAGTATTTTGTTGCATATCCTTTGCATGCAATGACTGCTTGAAGTCTGCGATTTCTGGACATCACCAGTTGCTGGGTGTCTTCTCTGATGGTGCTCTGCCAGGCCTGTATTGCAGCCATCTTTAGCTTATGCTTGTTTTGGGGGCTAGTCCCCTTCAGTTTTCTCTTCACTCAATTGGGTTCAGATCAGGTGATTGACTTGGCCACTCAAGAATTGACCATTTTTTAAATTTGCAAAACTCCTTTGTTACTTTAGCAGTATGTTTGGGATCATTGTCTTGCTGTAGAATGAACTGCCGGCCAATGTGTTTTGAGTCATTTGTTTGAACTTGAGCAGCTAGGATGTGTCTGTACACTTCAGAATTCATTGTGCTACTACCATCAGCAGTTGTATCATCAATGAAGATAAGTGAGTCAGTACCTTCAGCAGCTATACATGCCCAGGCCATAACACCCCCACCACCGTGTTTCACAGATGAGGTGGTATGCTTTGGATCTTGGGCTGTTCCTTCTCTCCTCCATACTTTGCTCTTGCCATCACTCTGATATAAGTTAAGCTTCATCTCATCTGTCCACAAGACCTTTTTCCATCCTCAATGTGCATGTGATCCATGTTCCTCTTTTGAAATTCTGCCCATGAATGCATTTAAAGCTTAAAATGCCACTTGATCGATTGATATTTTAATTTGCACTGCTGTTTAAAGAATCAGAGTTTGTACTAATTTCTCGTTGATACCTTTCAGTCTAAAGCTATTCATGAACACTCCTTTTAATCAAGTGTGAACTATGTGATTAATGATGGGTTCGCCAATCACGTGATTGGTCTGCCAAGGTCTGCTGGACTCCTGGTTTCTAACCATTTTAACTCCTCTTCCCATTCCCATATATCTCAAATGTGCACACTGCAATTAGGAATTTATTTCAAATACTTTTATTATTTATTAGCATATGGATTTCTTCTGTAACAGTAGCGCTCGTTGTTAATTGAAACCCCTTGCATGCAAGGGTTTGCTCAGCCATTTCAGGCAGCAGTTAAAAGTCAACTATATTATATTGATAGGGATTCCACAAACATCAGACTCAGCAAGGATGACAGATTCCTCAAACTGTATTTAAAAAACAGTTTCGTTTATTGTTTATTTTCATGTGTATCGAGGTACAATGAAAAGCTTTTGTTGTGTGCTAACCAGTCAGTGGAAAGACAATACATGATTACAATCTTTAGTTTTGGTTCTTCCACATTTGGCGTACTTTGTACTGTTTTTTAAAGTTGTAGAGGCATAGGATTATGTGAAAAAGACTTAAAAGATTGATTGTAACTAGACCACTTATCAGAGAAGAATCAAGAGGACTACAAATGCTGGGATGGTGAATCTCTGCGATCCTGGAGGATTGGCCAGGCCAGATCATTGGGGATATTTAAAAAGTAGGCATGTCAAGGAAGCGAGGGCTGTGCAGAACTAGTGCAGGAGCCGATGCCTGAGGCAGATCAGTCATGATCATATTAAATAGTGGGGTAACCTTCAGTCATTGACTGTTCTTACTTCCTTATGATCTTGCATGAAAAGAGAGGGCCATGAAAAGAGAGACATTTTAATGGGGTGAATACAGTTATTGGATAAAGCAAAACAAAAGTGGGCACCATGGGTGGCACCGTGGCGCAGCATTAGAGTTGCTTCCTTACAGTGCTTGTAAGGAAGACCCGGGTTCGATCCTGACGACGGGTGCTGTCTGTACGGAGTTTGTACGCTCTCCCAGTGACCGCGTGGGTTTTCTCCGAGATCATCGGTTTCCTCCCACACTCCAAAGACGTACAGGTTTGGAGGTTAATTGGCTTGGGTTTGTATACTTGGTACAAGTGTGAATTGTCCCCAGTGTGTGTTGGCTTGTGTTAATGTGTAGGCATGTTAATATGTGGGGAACGCTGGTCGGTGTGGACTCGGTGGGCCGAAAGGCCTGTTTCCGTGCAGTATCTCTAAAAAGAAAGGTCACCAATACAAGATAGACATCTAAAAATCAAATCAGCAATTTGTGAAAATTCTTTACTGTGAATGGTAAATATGCCCTTTGGCCCAACTTGTACATACTGACCAAGGTGCCTTCCTGAGCACACACATTTGTCTCCATTTGGTCCCTATCCCTCTAAATGTTTCCTATCTATAAACCTATCCAGATGTATTTCAAACATTGTAATTCTACCAGCTTCTGCCACTTCTTCTGGTAGCTAGTTCCACATTTGTACCACCCTCTGTGAAAAATCTTACCAAGCTGATCCTCTTTAAATCTTCCCCTCTAAGGCTACAATAGGTAATATAGTAGGCAGTGAAGATGGTTCTCAAGAATTACAGCAGGATCATGATCTGCTGGGCAAGCGAGCCAACGAATGGCAAAACAAGTTTAATTTGGATAGTTGTGAGCTGTTGCATTTCAGAAGTCAAACTAGGGCAGGACCGTCACAGTGAATGGCAGGGCCTTGGGAGAGTGTTGTGGAGTAGTAGGGTTGAGGAATACAAGTGCATAGTTTCCTGTAAGTAACGTCGCTGGTAGATATTGCGGTGAAGAAGGCTTTTGGAATGCTGGGATATTATGTTGCTGTTGTACAACACTTTGCTGAGGCTGCAGTTGGAGTATTGGTGGAGTTTTGTTTACCCACAATAGGAAAGATGCCATTAAACTGGAAAGAGAAGAGTTATGAGGATGTTGCCAGCACTTGAGGGCTTGAGACAATGGAAGAGTTTGGGAAGGCTCGCACTTTATTCCTTGGAGCACAGGGGGCTGAGGGGTGATCTTATAGAGGTATAAAAATCATGAGTGCAATAGATTGGATGTATGCACACAGCATTTTTTCTAGGTTAGGAGAATCAAGAACTCAAGGGCATACATTTAAGGTATGAGGGGAAAGATTTAATAGGAACCCAAAAGGCTTTTTTTTTTACACAATGAGGTTGGAATAAGCTGCCAAAGGAAATAGTTAAGGCAGGTTTACAAAGAAAAGGCATTTGGACAGGAAAAGTTTATAAGGATATGGGTCAAATGTAGGCAAATGGAACTAGCTGGGATGGGGATCTTGGGCAGCAAGGAAGAGTTGGTGTTATGCTGTGTGACTGACTGTAATCCAGGAGGACACCTAAAAACAGACTGAAAAGTTCTCTGGACATATAATGTGGCTCCTTAATATACTCATCAGGGAAATCATTTTGAGGAATAAGGAAACAAAACGAGTATTTTGTGTCTGCCTTTACAAAAGTCACAGAACACCTCTTAAAAACCATGGGGAACAACCGTGACTGAGGAGTTGAAAGAAATTACCATGTTTTTAAAGTATTGCATAAAATAGTGCGACAGAAAGCTAATAAATCCACGGGACCTGATACCCTTAAAAGAGATGAGATGGCTTTCAAGATGATGGATACAACGGATGTCGTCTTCACAAATACCTGGAATTCTAAGTTGGAAGATGGTAAATGTAATTCCACAGTTTAAGAAAGGGGGCAAAGAGAAACTGGAGAACTGTGGATCAGTTAGCCTGTTATCGGTAGTATGGAAAGTCCAGAATCTGTTCTTCACGGAGTGGTGACAATGCACCTATAAAATAATAGAGTTGGTCATAAGCAATGTTTTATGAGAATATGAATCTGTTAGCTTTTTGAGGTTATAGCAAGCAGCATAATTCCAGGATATGCAGTTGATCTGTGCATTTGAATTTTGAAAAGGTTTTCGAGAAGGTGCTCCACAAGAGATTAAGCCAAATTAGGATTTGTGAAATATACTGAGTTGAACAAAAAACTGTGGGAATAAAGTGGCCATTGTTGAATTGGGAGGTTGTGATTGTGGGATACTGCGGAGATGGGTTACCTTGGCTGTTCACCATCTTTATCAGTGATTTGGTTGAATGGAAATGGAGAGTGTAACATGTGTACAGGTCTGCTGATGATAGAAGGCAGGATGGCAGCGTGTGTTTGAAGGAGAATGCAAATAAACCTTTGGGGTATGTTGACGTTAAATGGATGGATAGGATGTTGTTTGGAAAATGCAGCGAAAGGAGGTACAAACTAATGCTTACAGTTTTTTTTTAATCTGCTTTCCTTAGTACTATGGTATATGCTAATGGATCTCTGCTGCTTACCAATGTGAGACCACGCAGTTTTGGTGTGTATAAATGTGTTGGTCGGGGCCCAAGGGGGAAGCCCACTGTGATGGAAGCTGCTCTCCGCATGGCAGGTATGGATAATGAACAATTCCAATACTACAATCTTAATTGTCGTGAAGTAGGATTAAGTCAGTAATACATTAAATTCTACAAGGGTAAAAGTGTAATTACACATTGGAAAGATGTAGTAACCAATCTTGCAGCACAGCTAAATATACATCATCCAACACATTTTATGAAAATGACTTGACTTGAAGTTATTTTTCTGCAAAGGAAGTCATTGGGAAGGTATCTTTTATGTCCTTGTTTGTAATGTCTCATCTTCTGAGAAAATATCAACGGCTTGAAAGTCCCTTACAGGTAGCTCTGCTATAATGTGGTAGCCGTGTACCTAAGAAACCATGCATTGCAGAAAACTATGTTGTAAACATAATTATGGCAATGGGGAAAAGGGGGGTTAGGAGCTGGAGAGTTTCACATTCACGATAACAAAATTATTTTTCCCCTCAGGATTTTCAAAAGTAAATAGCATTTTTAATAGCATATTTTTGTTACTTCAAGCTAAAAATATGAAAGGCTTATGTTACATTGTTCAATATAGTATCAATAGAAGTGATCACATCGTTAATTTTAATGGCTACTCATGATAAAACTCACAGTTGTGTTCTAAAGAGACAATATCATATCATATCACATCATGGTATGTGATTACTGCTGGGAAGTTATATGGAAAGTTTTTTCCCAAGACAGCTTATTTTTCCTGCTTGTTATGCAATTGCTATTGTATATAATAAACAGTAGTGCATTGATTCCTGGTCGTACGTTTCCATCATTAAAACAACCTTCAGGCTCCTATAGTCAGCAAATTCGGAATTAAATTAAATTAAGCAAATTTGCCAATTTACTTTGAGTCTTTTGGGCTCCAACCTGTAAAACCAGTCTCCCATATGGAATGTAAACAGACTGCCCAGAACACTCAGCAGTTCGGGCGGGCAGTATCTGTGGAAAAAGAAACAGCTAACAGTTTAGATCTGAGATCCTTATATGTGGGACTTCATCAAAGGTCTTACTGAAGTTCATGTAGACTTCATCAACAACACCCCCTTCATCAATAACTTTGTTAACTCTTTGAAATTTTTGGTTAAATTGGGCAGACAGGATCTCTTTCTTGCAAAGACTTACTGATACAGTTTAATTATTCTCAGACTTTGTAAATGTAGATTAATCCTGCCCCCTAAAAAAAAGGTCCTAGAAGATGAGAGATATCAAGCAAGGGCATGAAAAATACCTTCTCAATGGCTCCCTTTGATGATAGATTCACTGATTTGTACTAAGCATTGTCCCTGCTACCCTGCTTGGATACATTTAGCACATTTGTTGTCCTCCAAAAGATTTGGCACCTCACCTTTGATAGTGAAGATTTAAAAATATGCAGGAGCCCCATCTTTTGGCCATGAGAATGTATGACAATGTATGTTAATATTGAACACTGATCTAGTCTCTTCTAGCTATGCCACTGTGCCCACCACAAATTACTGAAAGCCTTTCTCAAAACTATTTTGTATAGTTTAAAAAAAAATGTTTCTAATAATGTAGATACTATCAAAATGATGCACAGAAATATAGGTTCACTACTAAGTTAAACAATTTCAACTGCTTTGTAATTATTTTATTTGTGTTTTAAAATTTAGAAATCCATGATATGCTTCCATTCAATCCAAAAATCTTTATTGCAAATACTACACAAGACATTGAATGTTCACCACCAAGAGGACTACCTCTGCCTGTTGTGACATGGTATAGGGGCAGTGCACAAATTCCATCTGAAGGTCGTGTCTATCAGGTTGGCAATAAACTGGTTTTCAATGAAACATCACAGAAAGATTCAGGAATTTACACCTGTCATGCTAAAAACAAAGCTGGAGAGAAGACCAGTGAACTGAACATCACTGTGGCAAGTAAGGAATCTTTAATTTTGTTTAATTTAAGTCGTATACTGAAGAAATCATTCATGGCCAATGAATTACTTTGATGGACAAGTACATTACAGATAAAAGCAGCCAACATACACAAAGATTCCATTTGCAGTATTAAGATCAATGACTAAATTTATTTAGGCATTAGGAACCCCAGATGCTGGTTAACAAAAAATGACACAAAGTGCTGGGTTTAACCCTGCAGGTCAGGCAGCATCTCTGGAGAGCAAGGATATGTGACATTTTGGGTCAAGACCCTTCTTCAGACATCAAAATTTGTTTGGTTTGTGGGAAGTTTTAGTTGAGGGAGAATTAATTGGCAGAAGAATGGAAGAATCAACAAATATTTTCACATGAGATTAGGTGGTTTATCAATCTGAAGCCACAGCATATGTTTCTCAAGTAAAAAGAAATAGATAAATTTAAATCTCATTCAGCAAATCACTTGGGCCGAAACACAGCCATAGTCTGAGAATTCTCCAACCTTAAGTGTGTTCGCACGTTGCAGGAAACATCACTCTTTGTACAGTGCTCTGGGCTTAATGCCCCTTTCAACAATGTTCAGTTTTGTTGATTTAAATAATTTATACCTCTGGCTGTTAAAGAGTGCTTTAAGATTGCCTCATTGCACAGAGCTATGTAGCAGCCAATTGGAGTGTATTCCATTATGAGTGGATAAAATAACTGGGCGATTATCTCATATATAAACAGAAAATATTGGAAATAGTTAGCAGGTCTGTCCCTATCTTTGGGAAGAGAAATGGAGTCAAGGTTTCAGATCAAAGATCCTTTGCCAGCACTGGGATAGAGACAAAAGAAACAATAGAAGCTTGTAAAGGAGTGTGAGGAGGGGGGGTGTATTTAAAAGGGGGATATAGTATAAACAAGGGTAAACGAGAGAATGGGAGCAGTTAAAGAGAGAGAGCATGGACAAAATAATGTAGTTGTGAAATACAGAGCAGGGAGACATGTTCGGCTGATAAGGGTACCATGTCCTCTACTCTCGGAGGAAAAAAACAAAAAGGAAGCTGAGGCAATATCATTGATATAGAGAGATACCAAATCACTTTAAGTTGGAGTATTCAGCATTTAGTCCAGCAGACTGCAACATGTCCAGCCAGAAAATGAGGTGCTGTACTTTAAGCTGTCATTGGGGCTCATTGTAATAGTACAGGAGGTCACCAATCGATTAGGTTGGAGTGGGATGGAAAATTAAAGCAGGGACAGTGGCACAAGGAACTGTGGACTCCACCCCTGTGGACTACGCAGAAGTTAAAGCGTATATCTATCATTGTTAAGGTGGATGTTGACTAGGGCTCGGTGAGAGGTAATAAAATTATAAAAGGACTGGACAAGCAAGATGCAGGAAAAATGTTCCGAATGTTGGGCGAGTCCAGAACCAGGGGCCACAGACTTAGAATAAAGGGGAGGCCATTTAAAACTGAGGCGAAAAGGAACTTTTTCACCCAGAGAGTTGTGAATTTATGGAATTCTGTGCCACAGAAGGCAGTGGAGGTCAAATCACTGGATGGATTTAAGAGAGTTAGATAGAGCGCTAGGGGCTAGTGGAATCAAGGTATATGCGGAGAAGGCAGGCACGGGTTACTGATTGTGGATGATCAGCCATGATCACAATGAATGACGGTACTGGCTCGAAGGGCCGAATGGCCTCCTCCTGCACCTATTTTCTATGTTTCTATGAGAGGTTCTTGGTGCTTATAAGTAACATGATCAGATGCCCGTGTCCTCTTAAAAGGCAGACAGCAAAGTTATCATTTTATTACATGGTCTTCTGTGCAATGTTGAAAGTCAGCTGTGTTATGCGTCATAGATTTTATACCTTCCAGTAGATTTAAGCCAGTGATTTGGATTTGATGATAGCACCTTTGTCTACATCAAAGCTAGCGTTACTACAATAATTAATTTTTGATTTTGAGGTTGTGTGATTCATGAGCCCGAGGGCAAAAATCAGTTTGTTTCTAAAAACAATTGCTATCCTGTGCCTCCTGGATATGTGTGCATTTACAAAAACTGAATTGGGCAAGGGCATAATTGGGCCCAGATGTAATGGCTCAGTTTCAACAATGCTCATTTTATCTCGGCACTTACTTTAATTTTAAAATGCTTGATAGCTCCTTGTGCCTGCAGGATTATAGTTAAGCAACATAACAGACTTGGCAAAAAAGAGATGAATCCCCTGGTGATTATTATTTGTAAACTTTAAAGCTGTCCCCTACTTTATTACATTTTCTCTGTTTCCAATGGGCAAATATAAGCTGGAACCTTTCCAGTACTAATTGGTTTCCTTTCAGAATTTTAAGAAGGTATGTTACCATTTTGTTCTTAATGCTAAATGTTAATGAGTCAAATTTTCTGTGGAAGTAAGTTTGATGAATGGCTTTCTTCATAATGTATGTGCAACTTTTTCAGCAACTTCAGTTTAAAGATTGATGAATATGTGCAAATATTTATCTGACTAGAACTAAACTATCTCATCATTTATATGCATCAAGTGTCATGAAGTTACGTATAGGAAGGAACTGCAGGTGCTGGTTTAAATGCAAAGATAGACTCAAAAAGCTGGAGTAGCTCAGCAAGACAGACATCATCTCTGGAGAGAAAGAATAGGTGACTTTTCGGGTCGAAATGAGGGTCGTGTCTGAAGAGGGGTCTCGACCTGAAAAACGTAACCCATTCCTTCTTCCCAGAGATGCTGCCTGTCTCACTGAGTTACTCCAGCTTTTTGTTTCATGAAGTTACTGTGTTTACAATGTTCAAATCACATACATAACACTCATAACTGAAAGTCATTGTGTCCTTTTAGTGACCTGTCCAGTGTTATACAGTACTTGAAATCAATTTCTCTGGCACCTAAAATTAACTATGGAATATGGGCATAAATTCCATTATTTTTTTAATGTTCTAGCTTTATCTTTATCTTTTCACTATCTTAATTCACTCTGTATCTGGGCCCTGCAATTCCGGCAGTTGATTTGATACCGTCATCAATCATTTCACTTTTTATTTTGAAATCCTTCAATATTATTGGTGAAAGGTGTATCCTATTAATTGCCTTTTGCAATCCAATCCCAGTAGCCCTACGCATCTTTTGCACTGTCAACCTGCATTTAAGGGACAAAGAAATTGAGCTGAAAGGTGCAGTAGTTCAAATGAACGAGATACAATGGAAAAATTGTGTTTTGTATGTCTTTCAGGCAGATCAAACTAGCCATGAGTACAATCAAACCATACATAAGTAGCAGAGAGAGAGCAAAAAGAGAAGAGTGCAGAATATAGTGTAGCACTACTGAGAAAGTACAGATTAAAAAAGTGCAAAGCCACAATGAGGTAGATTGGGGATTGGGGAATACCTCTGGCATAAGCGAGGTCCTTTCCAGAGTCTGATAATTCTGATAAATGACGGATTCCACCTACAGCCCATGTGAAAGGGAAGTAATTGTATTTAGATCCTTCTGCGGCACGTTTCAGGGTACAATTACTCCTAGCCATCTCGAGACTGACCTGATATTTTGAAGGCAATATTAAATACTAGTCTGAAGAAGGGTCTCGACCCGAAACGTCACCCATTCCTTCTCTCCCGAGATGCTGCCTGACCTGCTGAGTTACTCCAGCATTTTGTGAATAAATCGATTTGTACCAGCATCTGCAGTTATTTTCTTATACTAATTTACTCTTGTTCATGACCACAATTTTTTATTGAATTAGAGTGGAATAGGAATGTTGGGTTTGCTAAATTTACTCTTGTAAATGTTTCTGCCCCACATAGCAATACCAGAGTGGGTTATCAAGCCATCAGATACCCAGCTAAATGAAGGGATGCCAGGATTTTTGCCCTGTAGCACCCGCGGTACCCCAACTCCCAAAGCTACCTGGTTCCGGAATAATGTGGACATTTCTGGTGTAAGTATGCCACTCATCTTCAGAGGCATGTGTATGGTTTATATCTGGCTTATATTGACAAAGAACAAATTACTAATTCTTTGCTTCCTCTGAAGGAAATAATTATTATACAGATGATGTGTTAGGTTGTTGGTTGAGGAATAAGTATTAGCTGAAGCTCATCTTCTATTCTGATACGACTGTACATTCTACCTTCTTTGAATATTGTCAGGATAATTAACATTACAAATGAAAGATGACAGCTCTGATTAATATAATGTTTCCTCGGCACAACGTTGGTGTGAGAGTTTGATTTAATGCTCAAACACTTGAGATTGGTCACATAATCTTCTGATTCAACGGACAGAATGCTACTTGTGAGTCAAGCTAGCATCTGTTATAAATGCCCAAATAATTTCCAGAGCAGCTGAAGTAAATATTAACCTGATATGGGTTGCTCATAAGATGAATATTGCTGAATCATTCATTGCAATAGAATTGCTTAACTCTAAACAATAGAAATAAGAGCTGCAAATATCTTAATCCACAGTTATTATTTTTCCAGCATCCCACACTAGCTCCAAGACCAATTAGTCATGCTGTACAGAATTTAGGAGTAACAAAAGCATTTTCAATGATCAATATAATGTGGTATTGCACCTGCAGTAGTTTTGAAACATTTCCTTGTTTGTCACCAAGTTACTTGCTGGCATCTCTACAGTCTACGCAACTTAAATTGTCTGACAAATTGTTCAATATAATTTATGCATTTTGTTATCTCTGCCCCTCTCGGTGTACTGCGCCCCACCTTCCCTCATGTATTCTTCATCTCTGACAAAGAATATCAGCAGCTTACTGATGTTGTTCATGATGTGTTGCAGTCACACTGATTCCTGAGCTTGATCAACCCCAGTACCCAGCTGCTCAGTTGATTCTTAGCACAATCTGAAGTCACCAGCTAAATGTTTGTTTGTAAACTAATCAGTGCACGTCTGAGATCTACATTATCATGAAGCTTAACTTCACACATCGCTGCACTCCCATCACCAGAGCATCTCTTGCATTTCACAGCTTTTAATACTGGGAAATAAGTGAACTTCTTGTACCTGGAGCCCAATTTTTAAATCTCGAATGAAATTGTGTGGAAGTAAACACAACAAACATTTATTGACAAATATTGCAGATGACTGTGCTTTGCAAGGCTACAGGTTGCTGTGAATTTCAGTGGCTCCTGACTATGATTAAATTACAGGACAGTCGGTTTGAGCAGCTGGCCAATGGAACTCTGCGCATTAATAACGTGGAGGTATATGATGGAACTGTGTACAAATGTAGGAGCAGCACACCAGCAGGCTACATCGAAGGATACGCCCGTGTCCGTATCCTAGGTAAGTGCAGGTGGCCAACCTGGGTGATCATTTTAACTTTGAATTATGTCTAAATTTTGAAGTCAGCCGATTTGTCTGGGGTTTCAATTCTGTAGTACATAGTATCAGAACGGCTCAATACAAAATCCCAATGATAGACGTCATAGCACTGATCATTTTTAGTATTCTTTATCCATGCTCTTCTGCAATACATATTCGTTGATACTAATTATCAATTTTGGCAGAGGGGACAAACATGTTTAAGAAGTTTACTGCTGATACAAACTTATGTGAGATTATGAATAGTATAGAATGAAAAGAGACTTCAAGGACTGAGAGTGTATAAAATCATGAGGGGAATAGATAAGGTGAATGCGTGCAGCCGGTTACCTCATGGTTGGAAAATTAAGAACTCGAGGGCATAGATTTGCAGGGGGGCAGATTCAACAGGAATCTGAGGGGCAATCTGAGGGGTGGTGGGTATATGAGAGAGCTGCCAGAGGAAGTAGTTGCGACAGGCATAACAACATTTAAGTCATTTGGAGACATGCATGGATAGGAAATGTTGGGAGGAATATGGGCCAAATGCAGACAAATGGGACCAGCTTTGATGGGGCTTCTTCATCAATATGGACGATTTGAGCCAAGGGGCCGGTTTTCATGCTGTGTGACAATATGATTCACAGATACTCTGTCTTTCTGTTCCTTTGGTAATTTTGCATCTTTGGTCTATCTGCCATGTAGATCTTAGCACATTGAAAATCAATGTTGTCATGTACTGATAGACAGTTAATTTTTTTTTGTTTTCCATGCAATCCGTACTGAGCACAATATACATGAGTACAACAGGTAATTCAAAAACAAAACAAAACAATGGAGAGATAGTATTACAGCTGTAGAGAAAGTGCAGATATAAATAATTGCAAGCCCTGTGCAATGGTAAGTGCAAGTGCAACAGTAGAGTGGAAAATTGGGAATAAATCCTAAACACATGAGTTTCCATTCAAGAATCTGATAACAGCGGGGAAGAAACTGTTCTTGAATCTGGTGGTATGTGCTCTTAAGCTGTTGTAAGTTCTGCTTGAAGAGGGGAGAAAGGAGAATGACCAGGGTATGCGGTCCTTGATTATGTTGACTGCTCTCCTGAGGCAGCGTGAAGTGTAGAAGCAATTGACGGTGAGGGGAGAGGCGGGGGGGTTCTGGTTTGTATGATGCATTATGCATGTCAGTTATACTGCTGCCATTTGCCCCCAAGTGCTTCTACAGCCCTGCCCAATTTGAGGAGTACATAGTGTCGTGGTCAAGTTGCAGGTCTAACAGCCAGAGTTCTGGACACACAGATATGAGTTTAAACCAACTCATGTGCGCTGGGGGAAATTCATATACAGAAAAAGTTTTTAAGGTGCTGTAACAACTTTTAAAAGACATATGGGCAGGTACATGGACAGGAAAGGTTTAGAGGGAACTAGACCAAGTGGACCCATTGGGCCCAAACCTCTCCTACATCGGTGCAGCACCCTCTCCTCCCCCCCTCCCTCTCCCCCCTCCCCATTCCCCCTCCACTCCCCCCTCCCCCTCCCTCCCTCCCCCCTCCCCCTCCCCCCCTCCCCTCCCCCTTCCTTCACCCACCCTCCCCCTTCTTCCCCTCCCCCCTACTCCATCCCCTTCAACCCCCCTTATCCTCCCTCCTCCCCCTCCCTCCCCAGGAGATAGATTTAAACTTTAAAATATGAATAACTTTAAAAATATAACACTGATTTTAATTAAACTTCTTCCATTCGCACCAAAGGGACGACGGTGAGTAAGGTGGGCCTAAAATTGTCACGCTATCGTGTACCGGTTTGGCTGTAGTTCAGGAACAAGCAAACAAACAAACGAGAGTTTTAGTATATAGATGAGCCAAACTCAGGCAGGTGGGACTAGTGTACATGGGGTATCATGGTTGGCAAAGGCAAGTTGGGCCGAAGGGTCTGTTTCTGTGCTGTATCACAATTTATACATTAAACAATTGTCAAGTCAGTCAAACATGATTTGCTTTGTTGATTTTCATTTATTAGTGCATATCTTTTGAAGTGACAATTAATTATGACCTGGATTAATGTGTCTAAAAGTTTCTGTACTACGAATGTTAAGCTGAATGCACTTCAGTTACCAGTTGTTCTCTCTCTGGACAGGAGTGTACCATTTTGCAATCTCCCAGTCCTCTGGCACCAGTTTAATGTCTGAAGAATACTGGAAGATTACCAACAGAGCCTCAGCAATTTTGTCCTCACTTCCCGTGGTGTCCAAAATTGTAGCATTTTCAAATTGGGTTCCCTTTACTATAAACAAAACAGTTTAAAAAAAAATTATATCTTGTTAACTTTCTTGGTTACCTTCTTTACATACAGTATTTAGTTTGACTTTTGACCCTTAGATTTAAGTCTTTACAGAATATTTTTAATGTTAGCTTTAAATCTTCCCTTGTATCTTCTTCGCAATACTGTTTTAAAAAATATATTCAGCTTCTTCTGAATTGAACTGAATATTTTTCTGTTTCTCGTTAATCCCCCTCATGGATTCTGTACCCATGCCATTGCTCTCTCAACGGTCCCTTGTGGCATATTTACAATTTTACCTACCAATTGTTAAATCTCATCCACCCCAGGCTATATTCCTTTCAGACACAGAATTAGCCAACCTCCAGTTGAGGATTTCACATCTGTTTTTTTGTTTTCATAACAATTCTAATATCTCTTGTCACGTTCTGGATTTACCCCATTTTATTCCGTGGAGTTGAACTGAATCCAGTACAGCGTCCACTTGTTGGAGTAGGAAACACTGGTCACAAGGAAGTTCTCATTTACATAAGTTCCCCTTAAATCAATGCTCTAAAGTTCTTGCATCTTTTTTTAATTTGTTTCAAAGATCGCTCTCCATCTCTTTCCTGTTTTGTGTTTAATTTTAATCAAATGGTTCTTGTATGCCATCTACTTCTATCCCTGTTACAGTAGCTTTTGAGAACTCTAATGCCAGTAAAGGGACTAAAACTCTATGCAACACTCCAGCTGTACCCTCACTAACACTCTGTGGGATAACATAGAACTAGTGTTAACGGGCGATTGATGGTTGGTGAGGCAAAAAGCCAGTCTCTATGCTGTGTTTTTCAATCAATGATTTCCCACACACAAAGCCATGCTGACTATCCCTCATCAGTTCTTGCCTTTCCAATTGCAAATAAATCCTCTCTTTCATAATTCCCTCCAATAACTTTGTCACCACTGAGGTAAGGCTCACCAGCCTATAGTTTTCTATCTTTTATAGCTGCCCTTCTAAAAGCCAGTTGGTAGTGTGGAAAGTAGTCTTAAACTACAGAGAAAAAGCAACAATCTAGAGCAGTAGCTGAAAAATGGCAGGTGGAGTTTAATCCAGACACAGGTGAGATGATGCATTTTGGGAGTACTGATGAGGCTGGGACATAAACTATGTATGTAGGTTTTACGGGCCATTGTGGATGCAGAGGGACCTCAGAGTACAAGTCCACAGACCCTGGAAGGTGGCAATGCAGATGGGTAATGTGGTTAGAAAGGCATACAGGATGCTGTCTCTTCTTAATTTGGGCATTGAATAAAGAAGGAGGGAGATGATGCTTCAAATTTATAAAATATTAGAACCAGTGAGGCAACTTTTTCACATATGGGATGGTGGGTATATGGATGAGTTAATCAGATGGAGTAGTTTGAGACAATAAAATTTAAAATACATTTAGACAGGTACATGGATAGGAAAGGTTTGAGGAATGTGGCATAGGCAAATGGGACTAGCTTGGATGGCATGGACTTCGGTCAGCATGGACGATTTGGGCCAAAAGGCTGTTTCTCTGCTGTATAACTATTACTCCGATTTCCAATACAAAGTTGCTTGTGGTTTCCAAATGATTAACACTGCTACAAGCATTGTGTAATACAAACCAAACAACATCTTACTGTGTGCCAAAGCACTAGATAGTGTAAGAAAATAACTGCAGATGCTGGTACAAATCGAAGGTATTTATTCACAAAATGCTGGAGTAACTCAACGGGTCAGGCAGCATCTCAGGAGAGAAAGAATGGGTGACGTTTCGGGTGAAGGGTCTCGACCCGAAACATCACCCATTCCTTCTCTCCTGAGATGCTGCCTGACCCGCTGAGTTACTCCAGCATTTTGTGAATAAAGCACTAGATAGAATCTGAAATAGCTTTCATATTTACATGTTCCCATAATTATTGAGAGCCCACCATTGAGAGCCTGCTGATGGGCTGCATTACAGTCTGGTACGGGAACTGTTCTGCCCATAGCCACAAATCACTACAGAGTGGTGAAGACGGCACATAACATCACTGGCAACTGTCTCCTGGCCATTCAGGACATTTTCTACCGGCGGTGCCTGGGGAAGGCACGCAGCATCATCAAGGACCACAGCCACCCAGCACGCAGGCTGTTCTCCTTGTTACATTCAGGCAGATGATACAGGAGTATGGCTGCTCGTACCACCAGACTTAAGAACAGTTTCTACCATCAGGCGATCAGGCTTCTGAACTCATAAACACATTTCAAATCATATATATTGATTATTTTTAATATTGTCTTTTTACCTATTTTTAATATTGTCTTTTTACCTTACTAATGTCATTTTTTAAATCATATTTATCCTTGGAATATTACTGCTGAGGTGAACCGTTGCCTTGTCAAATACATTTCATTGTACCGTTGACCCTGTGCCAACCTACATATGACAAATAAAATGTATTATTATTATTATTGTTGGTTTCAACATTATTAACACGTTTATTTGAAAACTTATCCAAGATTTGCTTGTCACACAGATTGAAGCGATTGTTTAAGTTTTTTGCCTTGTGGTCTGAATTGGCTTTGTGATTATTCAGATGCCTCCCACTTCTAGACCCCAACTTTTTTCCCTCTTTTTTTGCAGCATGAACCCCATGGCTGCAGGGAGTCAAAATTAGTCTAAACAATTTTGCTGTCAGGCAGTTTAGTCATGGAGGGTTGACATACAGACACTTCAAATCATAAGTAGGAACCCTAGCTTTTTTGGTTTTTTACCTTACACTTTAAACATCTCTATCTCTTGCATGGCTTTAAATGCCTAACTCAGCAGAAATCAGCAGGGTTTGAATTAATGTTCAGACTTTATCACCAAGCTGTTAGCGGGTAGTAGTTACACTAACATGTGGGAGTTAACTGTGACTA
The DNA here is from genome assembly GCF_053455715.1 of Rhinoraja longicauda. Classification (NCBI taxonomy): domain Eukaryota; kingdom Metazoa; phylum Chordata; class Chondrichthyes; order Rajiformes; family Arhynchobatidae; genus Rhinoraja; species Rhinoraja longicauda. The sequence goes on along the minus strand of NC_135957.1, from coordinate 15,315,891 downwards.
GACCAACTGGACCCGTTGGGCCCAAACCTCTCCTGCATTGGTGCAGCACCCTCTCCTTCCTCCCGTCTCCCCTCCCCTCCCGTCTCCCCTCCCGTCTCCCCTCCCCTCCCCTCCCCCCTCCCCTCCCCTCCCCTCCCCTCCCCTCCCCTCCCCTCCCCTCCCCTCCACTCCCCTCCCCTCCCCTCCCCTCCCCTCCCCTCCCCTCCCCTCCCCTCCCCTCCCCTCCCCTCCCCTCCCCTCCCCTCCCCTTTCCTCCCCCTCCCCATTCCTCCCCTCCCCTCCCCCTCCCTCCACCCCCCCCTCCCCCTCACTCCCTACCTCCGCCTCCCTTCCTCCCTCCCTCCTCCCTCCCTCCATCCCCCTCCCCTCCCCCCTTCACCTCTCTCCTCCATCCCCCTTCCCCTCCCCTCTCCATTCCCCTCAACCCCCCTTATCCTCCTTCCCTCCCCCCGCCCTCCCTAGGAGATAGGTTTAAACTTTAAAATGTGAATAACTTTAAAAATATAACACCGTTTTCAATTAAACTTCTTCCATTAGCACCAAAGGGACGACGGTGAGTAAGGTGGGCCTAAAATTGTCGCGCTATCATGTACCGTTTTGGCTGTAGTTCAGGAACAAACAAACAACAAACGAGTTTTAGTATATAGATGTGTAACTTTTTTAAATCTTGATTTCAGTACAATTCTGTACACTTATTAATCTAATTTCTATCCCAATGCCCAAAATGCCATGTGTTGCAGCACTGACTTGTGACTCTTTATGTTCCTCATTGCAGAGAAGCTTAAGTTCACTCCAACTCCACAGCAACATCAGTGTATGGAGCTGAATAAGGATATTACAATCCAGTGCTCTGCTACTGGTCGTGAGAAACCACTCATCAGATGGAGCAAAAATGGTGAGAGTTCTTTTATGGATATATATCCAGGGCACCGATTAGTAAATTCCACTGAATTTTAAACGTTGTTTTCAATCTTGTTAGAACGGTATTAGTTACCTTACTACTATTAAAAAATATTAAATTGCCAACTGAGAATTGTTCTTTACCTCATCATGACTTATGTTAAGTCCGAGAGTCTCAGATATTTTTGTGTCTTCAGGGAGAGGTTCTCTCAAAACCTCCTGCCTCATTGATCTTCTATTGTGTGAGCCTGGAGACAGAGTCATCAGGTTGATTCAGCAGTCCCCCTGCACATACAGTTCACATTAAGTTAAGACTTTATCACCAAGCTGTTAACGTTACATGTTAACATGTAACTCCACAGTAACATGTGGGAGTTAACTGTGATATGTAACTTTTTAAAATATTGATTTCAGTACAAATCAGTACAGTTAGTGGTACAGTGTCAGGACTGCTTAATCATTCTCCAGAGTTCTGGGTTCCCAATCTCTAAGAGGGTGGCAGGAGAATTGGGTCCAAGAACAGTTGAAGGGGGAAAAAAAATGTGATGAGTGTGAATGGGTGCTTGAAGGATGGTGCGGAGGCAATGAATGGGCTGAACAGCCTATTTTGGTACATCACGGTATGAGCCCTATAAACCCATCTTCATCCAATGTTAATCAAAAGTAGTTCCCAAAACCTTGTTACAGTATTATTAGATCTTTAAGTAATACTGCTTTAGTAATACTCTCAAACAAATGTATGAAATGTGTTTATGTTTTGGAAATTTCCCCTCATATTTTGGAGTTTTATTCATTGCTTTTTTAATTTTCTCCCTCTTATCTTGGGCATGACAATGGATTTCTGGGCCACTGTTATCATTGAGCATCTCAGCCTGCTTAGTGGAGAAAAGCAGTTGAGGATGAGGAAAATCTGGGAGAATTAAATACAGTCTATGATGATCTGACACAATTGCTTCTGGCAAGAGTTACAGCCTGACAACCACATGAATGCATAATAATGAAGTTTCCTATGTCCTTGTGTGTTTAAGTCGGTATTTACTAGACTATTGTTTAACAGAATCACAGTGGTTTTTTGTCCCATTGTGTCTTGGCTGGTGGAGAAACTTACTCGGCTTCATCCAATCTGCAGGGATCTTGTGATTCAGCCACTCAAGGTGTCGATTTTGATAGCTGTTCAGCATTTTTTTTGATGATGCAGTTTTGCATTGTGTCAGTGCCTTTCATTTAGCATCAGAATAACTTGTACTATTTCTAATTGGTGCAGATGGCAGTCGTATATCCCCTCACATTAGGCAGGAAGCCGGATTATTGCACTTCACCAATGTGACCAAAGGTGATGCTGGACAATACGCCTGTACTGCATCAAACAGTCAAGGGAAGATCAGGGCATCTGTACGCCTTATTGTTGCAGGTATGATGCTTTTATCCACCTCAGCTGTCTGTTCACCTCCACCAGTCTGTTGAATTGAGGAAACTGTGATTTGCTTTAATCTTTCAAATATAAAATGACAAAGTTATCTAGACTAAAATAAGCTAGGTGACTCACTTTAATTCCAGTTTGAAATCAAGGACACTTCATGGTTTGGAACTATCTTGATCATTGTGTTGAGGATAGGGGTGAGAAGCGTTGGATCATAATGAGTCAGTGGCGGCTGTTGGGAAAGATAGGGGGCCAAGGGGAGAGGATGGCATCGTGAGTCAGAAGCAATGGAGCCAGATTCAAGTCTCACTCTGTATCCAACCTAGATTCTACCAGATCTGGAGATACTTGCTGCTGGCTGTAGTGGCAAATAGAAAATGGATTGTTATTTGTTACTGAAATTTCTCCTAATGACTGGGAGAAATAAATAAGGCATGCCTCGTAACCCATACCTCTCCCTATCATTTGTATGCCACACATATCTGTGTCTTTCCTTAGTCTTACCAAAGTTTAAGATGGAGCCTGAGAACACAACCGTGTACCAGGGATTCATTGCAGTGCTGAACTGTCAAGCCACAGGAGAACCAAAACCTAACATTCATTGGAAAGTGAAGGAGAAGATCTTGGACTCCAGCAACGGCTTACAAAGGTATGACATACTCTGTTACTAATGCAGGCAATATGAGTAAAGTCTCCAGTTTGGCACAAAAGCCCGCTGGTGCTATTGTTAGCCATCTGGAATATTGCCTTAAATATGAATCCCGTAACCAGACATGACTGAATTTTTCTTATGGTTTGTTTATGCATATTTGATCACAGAATACGGAAAATGGAAAATGGCTCATTGGTAATCTATGATGTCAGTGCAGATGATACAGGGAAGTACACGTGCATTGCTGGCAACAATTGCAACATTCAGCACCGAGATGCCTTTCTCTATGTTGTCGGTCTGTATTACTCTGCTCATCACCTTGGCCTTGCATGACGATTGCAAATTGATAGTAAGAAATAAAATCTTAACTTTGCTACATGATGTTTCTTTTCATGTTCCTTTAGAAAAACCAGCAGCTCATGGAGATGATGATAAGCAACATACTCCGTATAAGATGATTCAGACAATTGGCCTTTCTGTCGGCGCTGCTGTTGCTTATATTATCAATGTACTGGGTCTCATGTTCTATTGCAAAAAGCGACGAAAGGCAAAGCGGTTGCATAAAGGACCAGAGGGGGAAGAACCTGAAATGGAGGTACTAAATGGTAAGATTTGTCAGAACTGATAAAGAAAACAAATTAATTACTGGTGCAGAGATGGGGAATGGATTCCTGGGGAGGAGGAGAAGAATAAGTTGTGCTTTAATGTCTGATCTTATTAAATGTGGTGAAGCTGCAACATTAGCAGATCTTTTTTTTTTGTAGGTTCCTGTACATTCTTGGCTCATGCACTGATAGTTTATCAACCCTTGAGCTTGCACATTCAGAGGTCTTCACTGCTGTGACCAAGCTCTGTAAACCTATCTTTACTCTACATCCCTTTATGTCTTCACTCAGGGAAGTGTGACATTCTCAGATATAAAATTAACTGTTGACATGCATAGACAAGTGAATTACAAATTTCCACCACTATTGTGCGTGGATATACTATCTGAGTTGATTCAAAATGAGACATTCTCATTTTTTGATTCCTATCAGAGAAGGAAGAGGATGCGATTTCTATAACTTAATACTACCTTGGAATGCTTTACTTTTGTGATGGAAAAGGCCATTTTTGGAGATCAACACCATGGCACAATGTCATGAAACAAACACTTCATTCCACTAAGTCCATGCCTTCCATTAAGCACCCATTTTTTCCAGAAATCCTACTCATGTCCCATTTTATATTCCCCATATTCTTTCCCGCCCCCTGACTCTACTGTTGACCCACATACTAGGGGCTTTTTACAAAGGCCAATTAACCTACCAACCTTCAAGATTTTATGGTATTGGGAAGAGCGTGCAGACTCCACACAAACAGCAATAGGAGTTAGGATTGAATCCAAATCTCTGGAGCGTGAGCCAGCGGTTCTACGAACCGTGCTATATTCATGAAGATCAACACTTCAGGTTTCATGCTGACATAAAGATAAAACTGGAAAGTAAAATGTGTGAATAGAAAGTTATTCTATGCAAATAATTAATAATTGAATTATAATCTTGTGTACAAATGTGTGTGCATTATAAGATTACAATAGTACAAATAACTGGATGAAATGTATATTTTAAATCGTCTTTTTCTTCTGGATGCCAGGTGGCACTGTGCAGCAGAATGGCCAATTAACAGCTGAGATTCAGGAGGAAGCATCCATTAACAACATCAGCATGACAGTGGTACCCAACAAGCGTCACAGTATGCATGATAAACTGCATTTCGCTCGTGCAAACCTCCAGTCAATCACAACCCTTGGTACGTAACATGACCTATGTAACAAGATAAGGGTAGGGCAATGGATGTTGTCTACATGGATTTTAGTAAGACATTTGATGAAAGTCCCTTATTAAGATTAAGATGCATGGGATCCATGGTGACATGGCCATTTGATACAGCACTGAATTACTCATTGAAGACAGAGGGTGGTGGAATGGTTTTATTCTGGCTGGAGGTCCGAGAGCAGTGGAGTTCCGCACAAATCTGTGCAGGGACCTCTGTTGGTGATTTGTATATGTGGACATAAATGGAGATGGATTAGTTAGCAAGTTTACATATTACACCAAAATTGGTCGAGTTGCGGACAGTGAGGAAGGTTGTCAAAGTATACAGCGGGATATAGATTGGCTACAAAAATCGGCAAAGAAACAGCAGATGGAATTTAATCTGAGAAAGTATGAGGTATTGCGCGTTGAAACTTAGAATGTATGTATAATTAATGGCAAGATCCTTAACAGCTTTGATGTACAGAGGGATCTTGGCATCCAAGTCCATAGCTCGCTGAAAGTGGAGAAAGAGTATACAAAACTCTTTCACTTCTTCTCTACAGCAACCATTTTCAAAAAATGAATGATAAATTCCTTCCTTAAAACACAATTGCACAAGAAAATTAATATAATCATAGAAATGTAATATAGTCATGACCAATTTTGACAGCCACAATTCTTTTTCGGTGCCATTTCTTCATTCTTGTCTATTCCTGATTTATCAAATATTTATCCAACTCCACTATAAATACATCTCATGATCCAACTTCCACCACCCGTTGGGGCAGAATTCCAGAGATTTGCCAGGCTCTGACAGATGAGATTTCTATGTATCTCAGTTTTAAATCTCCACCATTGATCCTTACTGAGGTGTGTACACCACTTCTTTTCCTGAAGTTAATAACTAGCTCCTTTGTCTTGCTAACATTGAAGGAGAGGTTATGTTTTGCCACCATGTTACGTAGCTTTCTATCTCCTTCCTGTACTCTACAATGTCATTGTTCAAAATCTGTCCCACTACGTCGATGTCATCTGCAAACCTGTAAATGTAGTTAGAGCAAAATTTCACTGCACACTTGTGAGAATATAGGAAGAGTGGTAATGGACTGAGAATGCATCCAGACAGGCACCAAGATTGCTGGTGATAACGATATCTAAGAACTTGGAGCTGTTGACCACCTCTACAGCAGCTCCAGTGATGAGGACCAGATTGCATTCACTCCATTGCCTCGTTAGGTCAACAACAAACATTTTCTTCTTACAGATGGCCTAGGTTAACATCCCGACACCATGACACAACATTTTCAATCTCTCCGACTTCATCTCATCACTGTTGATCCGGCCAATTACAGTGATGGAACATTATGACAGTTTCATTTGCCTTGAATAAAATGAAAAGGCACATTATTTCAACATAGAACAGAATAGTACAGCAGAAGAACAGGCCTTTCGGCTCACAATGTCTGTGCCGAACATGATGCCAAGACCAACTCTTATCTGCCTGCATATTATCCATATCCCTCCATTCACCGCGTATCAATATGCCTATCTAAAATTCTTTTAAATGCCACTATCATATCTGTCCCAATCACCACCCCCGGCAGCGTGTTCCAGGTACTCACCTCCTGTGTTTTTTTTAAAAAACCTTGTCCCGCACATCTCCTTTAAGCTTTGCCCCTATCACCTTAAAACTCTGCCCTGTAGTATTTGATTTTTTTCATCCTGGGAAAAAGGTTCTGAATGTCTATCCTTTCTATGTATCTCATGATTTTATATACTTCTATCAGGTCTCCCACAACCTCCAGTGTGCCAAAGAAAACAATCCAAATCTGTCCAACCTCTCCTTGTCGCTAATACCCCTGATCCAGGCATCATTCTAGTAAACCACTGCACCCTTTTCCAATCCCTCCACATCCTTCCTATAATAGAGCATTCAGAACTGCAAGCAGTAATCCATATGCGGCCTAACGAAAGTCATAAAAAGCTGCATCATGACTTCCTGACTCTTATACTCAATGCCCCGACTGATGAAAGCAACCATACCATGTGCTTTCTTTGCTACTCGTCCTTCCATCACAACCCTCTGCTTTCAATCAGTAAGACAGTTCAGAATCCCTACAACCATGTATCTTAATCTTCTGGATCAACCTACCATGGAGGACTTTATCAAATGCCATACGAAAATCCAGGTAGACAACATCCATCGCCCTAACCTCATCAGCGAACTTAAAAGATCAAGTTGGCATTGTACTTGGCCATACAATCATGGGTGTACAGGGAATAGAGCAAGAGACTGAGCACACAATCCTGAGGGGCACCAGGGTTGAGGGTCTGGCTGGAGGAAATGTTATGATCTATTATAAGTGACTGAGGTTTGTTGGCCATGAAGTCCAGAAGCATGTTGCAAATGGAGGCCTTAAAGTCAAGGTCCAAAGGTTCAGGGTTGTGCTGATTAGGTATTATAATTTTGGAGTCTGAGCTGTAATCCATGAACAGCATCCTATTCTTATTATCAACACGATCCAGAGCTGAATCTATTGCAAGTGAGACGGTGCCCTCGGTAGATCTTTTTTCCCTTTACATGAATTACAGAGGGTTTAGATTGTCCAAAAGACTGACGCTGATGTGGGCAATTACCCACTATGGATGCCTGGCAGCTGCCTTAAAATTCTGTGAGGGAGAGAAGATGCGAGGTGGAACTTTAAATTCACATAGCATTATTTGTCAATAGTCAATAGTCAATAGTCAATAGTCGTTTATTTGTCACATACACATAAATGTGTAGTGAAATGAAACATTACCCGCAGTTGAAACACTAAGACCAATAAGAATAATCAATAAAAATGCAATAACAAATACAATCATACACTAACACAATTTTTTTGTGTCTAACTGATTAGTTTTTGGCATCATTAGTTGTGGGGCTTCAAACCAACCTGCACTTTTAAGCCAATGAGTCTCAACTATTTCTTGTGCAAGACATCTTTGCATTTGAACGTCAAATACTGTTTGTACAAACTTAAAAGAATGCCATTTGAGCATGAAATCAACAAGCTGTTTGTGTTTATTTAAAAAATAGATAGTTTAGTGATGAAGAATTTAAAAAATAGTACAGCCCACTGCCCGCAGTGTTGATGGGTATTTCATGCAATAGTGCAGAACATTACAAACCAGGAAAGTTGCAGGTTCCATCCTGTAGGCTGCTGAGTTTGCTTCACATTATGGCAAGGATTGAAATCAGATGCAGTTGATTTCAAGAGTCAGAGAGAATGAGGCAGGATCATGTTTCTATCTATTATTCAATCATAAACATGTGCATGAACATCACGTGAGGCATAATCTGTCACAGCTGTGATGCCTGTTAGGGCCAGGAACATTAGGTAGTGGGGCCATTAATCCTCTGCACATGTATCAAGCTTGAATGAATATGTCAGGGGAAAGGAGTGAGTGAAGGTTGCCTTCAGGACATATCTGGCTTACAATTCTTTCTCCAAAATAAACACTCCCACCAGATTTACTCAATGTCCAGGAATCTGTTGCTGCATGGTCTATCTCAATAGAGCCCTCTACAAGGTATGTTGTTCGTGGCTTAATGAGTTTAACTCCTATACATGCAGAACGTGGAACATTATTTAGTTTTGAGCAAATATTCCAACAAAAAATCAAGGATTCCACTCACTGTATGGTGCTTTCGTTTTAAGCTGCGGACCGTTTTAAAGTTTGGGTTTCATGTTTATAAATGCAGGAAAAGGAGAGTATGGCGAGGTTTTCTTAGCCAAAGCCAAAGGGATTGACAAAAGTGAGCCAGAGACGGTTGTCCTGGTGAAGAGCCTGACCACACGGGATGAGCAGCTGCAGCTGGAGTTTCGGCGAGAGTTTGAGATGTTCAGTAAAATGAATCACAGCCATGTGGTGAGACTTCTGGGCCTGTGCCGGGAAGTGGAACCACAATATATGATAACGGAATATGTGGACCTGGTAAGTAAGAGACCAGAGTGGAAGCTTTTCTACTAAACTGTTAGTTATCTCTATGAATAGCCTAAATGTGAATTTAAAAGTCTTAATCTCACACATTTTGTCAATCATCGTTATAACTGCCTAATCGGCCTGTACATTGTGAACTTGTAAGTCTGTACTTACTTTTATTCAAACTGATGATTCAGACGTGGAACATTCAGAAGGTTTATTAGATCAAGGTTCATTAGCGACAAATTTAAACTAACACATGAGTGCTCTATTGAGGGACAGCTATTTCATCCTTTGATAGAATCTTTGAAGCTGAGGTACTATCTCCTTCCAGCTTAACCTGAAAGAACCCATGACATTTTGCAAAGAAGATCAAGGGAGCTTAATGAGTGTCCTGGTCAATGATTATTCCTCTGATTAAACCAAAATCTAGTCAATTATTTCATTTGTGGGACATTATTCCCTGCATTACAAACACTAACATTTGCAGATGCATCAACTGATGAATCACCTTGGGTTGTGGAAGATTAGGAAATATTTGCAATAATGTGATAGAGTTCTGTCTGTTGTGAAAGTCCCATTAAACTTTGTCTCCCTCAACAATCTGGCAGTACAGTACGTTACTGTAATAACTAGAAACTCAAAAATTCCATCATTTTCATTGAAGCTCTAGTTCACATACTCGCTCAAATAATCTTCTCCTGTTAAAAGCCCAGTAATGAGAAGATGCTTCATATCAAGTATCACAATCTAAAGTATGTACTTGCATCTCTTCACAAAGCCACTTCTGTTTCCTGCACTGCCACTAGTTTGTAATCGGGGGAGGAGATTTGGACTTCATCTTCTAAAGATTAGTCTCCATTATAGATCAGCCATGGTTGAATGGCGGAATAGACTTGATGGGCTGAATGGCCTAATTCTGCTCCTATCACTTATGACCTTCAGCAGAGGCCGCTAAGATCCAATCGTTTTCCAGGATTAAACCAGAGACTAAGTTGAGAATAACGCCAGGCCCTGATTCTGCAGTGTCTCCTTTTTGGCAAGCTACCAAACTTTCATTATCTTCAGTATCCTTGGGCTCTGCAGCCATGAGCACCTTTATATCAGTCAAAGTAATTCAGGATCCTGTAGATAATATTATTACATAAGGATGACACAACTGGTGGAGCTGCTGCCTCAAAGCGCTAGAGACCTGGATTCGATCCTAACCTTGTGCGCTGTCTGTGTGGAGTTTATACATTCTCCTTTGACCTCATGGGTTTCCTCTGGGTGCTCCGGTTTCCTCCCACACCCCAAAGACATGTGGGTTTGTAGGTTAATTGGTCTCTGTAAATTACCTCTTGTGTGGATGAAAAAGTGGGATAATGTAAAACCAATGTGAACTTGGTTGGCGTGGATACATTGTCTGTTTCCAACTAAACATGGACCAAGTCCTGCCCTCTCATTGCTCTTTATTTAATTGCTATAATAGCTTCCTTGCAGGAATACGCCATTACCTGTGCCACCAGACTCTGGTCTCGTGCTGTTCTCTCCACCCTCACCTCCTCCTTCAGCTACCTTTTCTTGCTGGTCCTCCACCCGTACTTCCTCCCTGGCTGTGCAGCTATCCTTTCCTTGCTGTCCCCTATTTCTCCTACCCTCCCACCTCTAATGTTCTTCCATTTTGAGGTTCCCTCTGCATCTTTCCTTGTTTCACATACCAACTTCCCAGCACTTCCTAATTCCTTTTCCAAAATAAACTCGCTGTGTGCCTAGAAGTGCATTATGTATTTTTGTGCTTGAAGTAGACACGGTGTAAACAGCCCCAGCATGGACTCGTCGTTCAAATAGCTTCCTCCTCTGCCATGCATTTCCTTAATGTAAAGCTGTGGGGTGTATGTATCTGTGATGGAGGGGCTGGCCAGATAGTGGGCTGCAACCTCCCCTGGTTTGACTGGAGTTGGCTCTGCCCAGCCCTCCCCCACCACCAGTCTGCTGCACACTCTAACTTCCTCACTTTCTTTCCAGGGAGACCTCAAACAGTTCCTGTGCATTATGAAGGGCAAAGAAGAGAAGACCAAGTCACAGCCATTAAATCTGAAACAGAAGGTAAGGGAACAAGAACTTGTAGTTGTGACTTTTAAATCAGTTGAAATATTTGCTACAAAGTTAGTTTCTGCAATAAGAATTCAGCCATTGGAAGTGTTAAATTTTCACATGGGCATGTATCAACTTGACAATGCTCTTCCAAAACTTGAAACAAAACCAAGAGGTTACCATTTTGTGTGTATCTAAACTTCTGTGTAACTTGCCCAGATGTACTGTGTCCCCATGGGCATTCTCTGAGCTTACTGAATAATTCTGACTGAATATTTTCACCCCCTGTTCTGATGACCATGTTCTCTGGTGTTGTCCTGTGGCCTTCTAGGTCTTACCCAAACTTGGAGAGTTTGGTGACTATCTGACTATGGAAAGCGCCCCAGTGAAGCTCTGTCTTGTATTCTGTACCTGCATGGATGTTCTTTCCAGTCGGCATTCAGGCAGCTGTCACAAATGCAATCTTTGGCTATTTTGTTTGGCTGTTTTGTGGATGTTGTCTATATGGACTTCAGTAAGGCATTTGACAAGGTTCCACATGGAAGGTTGATTAAGAAGGTTAAATCGTTGGGTATTAATAGTGAGGTTGCAAGATGGATTCAACAATGGCTGAATGGGAGATACCAGAGGGTAACGGTTGACAATTGTATGTCAGGTTGGAGGCCAGTGTCTAGTGGAGTGCCCCAAGGATCTGTGTTGGGTCCACTGTTGTTTGTCATTTACATTAATGATCTGGATGATGGTGTGGCAAATTGGATTAGTAAATATGCAGATGATACTAAGATAGGTGGAGTAGTTGATAGTGAGGTAGATTTTCAAAGTCTACAGAGAGACTTGGGCCTTTTGGAAGGGTGGGCTGAAAGATGGCAGATGGATTTTAATGCTGATAAGTGTGAGGTGCTGCATTTTGGTAGGACAAATCAAAATAGGACGTACAGGGTAAATGGTAGGGAATTGAGGAATGCAGTAGAACAGAGGGATCTGGGAATAACTGTGCATTGTTCCCTGAAGGTGGAATCTCATGTGGATAGGGTGGTGAAGAAGGCGTTTGGTATGCTTGCCTTTATAAATCAGAGCATCGAGTATAGAAGTTGGGATGTAATGTTGAAATTGTACAGGGCATTGGTGAGGCCGAATCTGGAGTATGGTGTGCAGTTCTGGTCGCCAAATTATAGGAAGGATGTCGACAAAATGGAGAGGGTACAGAGGAGATTTACTAGAATGTTGCCTGGGTTTCAGCACTTAGGCTACAGAGAGAGGTTGAACAGGTTGGGTCTTTATTCTTTGGAGCGTAGAAGGTTGAGGGGGGACTTGATAGAGGTTTTTAAAATTTTGAGAGGGACGGACAGAGTTGACGTGGGTAGGCTTTTCCCTTTGAGAGTGGGGAAGATTCGAACAAGGGGACATAGCTTCAGAATTGAGGGACAAAGGTTTAGGGGTAACATGAGGGGGAACTTCTTTACTCAGAGGGTTGTGGCTGTATGGAATGGGCTTCCGCTGGAAGTGGTGGAGGCTGGCTCGATTTTATTATTTAAGAGTAAATTGGATAGGTATATGGATAAGAGGGGATTAGAGGGTTATGGTCTGAGTGCAGGTAGATGAGACTAGGTCAGGGAGAATGGTCGGCGTGGACTGGTAGGGCCGGACAGGCCTGTTTCCATGCTGTAGTTGTTATATGTTATATGTTATATGTTAGCCATTTATTCAAATGATTTGCTTGCAAATGTACCAGAAGGCGTATGGTATTTTTCCTCCATTGGTTGGGGCATTGAGTATAAGAGTCAGGAATGATGCAGCTCTAAGTCTTTGGTTAAGCTGCATTTGGGGTAGTGTGTGCAGTTCAGGACGCCCCATTACAGGAAGGATGTGGAGGCTTTGAAGAGGGTTGCAGACGAGGTTTTCAAGAATGTTGCCTGGATTAGGAGGTATTAGCTACAAGGAGAAGTTGGACAAATGGATTGCTTTCTCTGGAATGTCATCGCTTGAGGGGAGACCTGATGGAAGTGTATAAAATTATAGGAGGCATAGATAGGGTAGACTGTCAGTACCTTTTTTCCCCAGAGGGAAAATGTCAAAGACAAGAGGGCATAGCTTTGAGGTTTGGGGGGCAAAGTTTAAAGGAGAAGTGCAGGGCGTTTTTTGTTATACAGAGGATGGTGAGTGCCTGGATTGCATTGCCGGGGGGGTGGGGGGGGTGTTGGAGGCAGATATGATGGTGACATTTAAGAGGCTTTTAGATAGGCAAATGCATATGCAGGGAATGGAGGGGTATGGATCATGTGCAGGCAAATTAGATTATTTTATCATGACCGTGTTCGGCATTGTGGGCCGAATGGCCTGTTCCGGTACTTTTTTGTTCGAAGACACTAAAATAGATATCATAGGCAGTGAAGATCATCATAAAATAACTGTTCCCTCCAGAGATGCTGTTTTTATACAAACACAGTCTCTTCAGTGTTGATTAGGAATATACTTTAACCCTGCTAATTGAAAAAAATATTATGAAATTATACCCTGCTGTAATAAAATAATTTTGAAATACGTTTCTGTGCACTTTGCTAAATATGATCTGCTCTGTTCATAATGATCACGATCAGGAATAGTTCACATGACCCTGCAAAGCTTACTCCACCATTCAATAAGAATACAGCTCATCCATAACCTTCAATTTGCTCCATAGTGCAAAAATCTGTCACTTAGCTTTAAATATATTCAGTGGTTTGGTAAGTCTCTGGGATAGAGGGTTCCAAAGATTCATGATCCAGTGAAAGAAGTTCCATTACATCTTTGCCTTAAACTCCCGATTTTGAAATTGTGCCCCTTATTTAGATTACCCTTCTGCCCCTTGGAAAGCATCTTCTACCATCCACCTTATTGAGCTTCTTTTGGAATCTTCTATTTTTGTAGAAGATAACTTTTTAGTCTTCTAGATGAAGATAAAGGTGAGGAGGAATTTATGTTCTGAGGGTTGTGAATCTTTGGAATTTTCTACTTCGGAGAGCTGTAGAGGCGGTGTTGTTGAACATATTCAAGGTGGAAATTAACAGGCATTTAAACTAAAAAGGATATAAATGTTTGGCGAGACTGTGGAAAAGCTGTGATCTGACTGAATGACGGAGCAGCCGACTAGCCTCATCTTGCTCTGGTTAAGTTCTTGTGTTCTCCTTATTTTTTTACTCTTTGATCAAGCTTTTAGTCACTTTTCCAAGCATCTTACTCTTGTGCACTATTGGATGAATGCTTTTCATGTTAAAAATGTTAAATTGTACCATTGGACCATTTTTGCAAATGTTTACCTTAACATTCATTCCATTTGGTCCCAAGTAATGTGGAATCTTGGTAACCCTTTTGACCCATGGAACATAAGACATAGGAACAAATTAGGCCATTCAGCCCATCAAGTCTACTACGCCATTCAGTTATAGTTAATCTATTTTTCACCTTAACCCCGTTCCCCTGCCTTCTCCCTGTAACCTTTGACACCTTTCCTAATCAAGAATCTATCAATCTCCGCTTTAGAAATACCCAATGTCTGGCCTCCACAGCCGTCTGTGGCAATGAATCCCACAGATTCACCACCAGGAGTACAGAGACCAACTAGAATCAAGTGGATCTGCATTGCCAGAGATCCAGCCTTTGATCTCCCAGTGTATATGATCCATTTGCACACCATATCTTCTCATTTAGGTACTTTTCTTTTCCAGGTAGACATTTGCACGCAGGTGGCGCAGGGAATGGAATATCTGTCAAACCATCGTTTTGTACACAAGGACTTGGCTGCCCGAAACTGCCTGATCAGTGCCCAGAGACAGGTTAAAGTGGCAGCACTTGGCCTGAGTAAAGATGTATACAACAGGTAGGTGAAATGACTCTTGCAGGTGATGGGGTTCAGTCAAACATATAACTTATTCTTTGTCTGAAGAAGGGTCTCGACCCGAACATCACCCATTCTTTCTATCCAGAGATGCTGCCTGTCGAGCTGAGTTACTCCAGCATTTTGTGACTATCTTCGGTGTAAACCAGCATCTGCAATTCCTTCCTACATATAACTTATTAGACTAGGTTAAAACATAACTTTAGAATCAGCACCTTGTAGGACAAAAATCCTCTGGAACAGACATTAACATTAGGAGTTGCAAAGGTCCAACAATCTTCTGCGATCACCAAAAAACACAGCTATACCAAGGCAAATTAGACTGGCCAATTGCAAAAACTGGAGCTGATCTCTATTTTTAGTCATATACGAAAGGTTATTGTCCCAAATCTGTGGGTTTGAATTGTTCCTGAGGAAAGTGGACAAGCCTGGCATCTATTGGCCATCCCAGGTTTACCCGAGGGCATTTTCAATTCTCTTTTGCTTATGAGATCATGCAATTCAAGCTATTTGCAAGATCAGCAAAGTATGTGTGTCCAAGTCATCACGGTAAGCAACAGCGAAGGATGACTCTTACCGCATTCATGTATTTAGCCCCTGGGTCGTAGATGTGCTGGTGTCTACACACCATGAGAATTGTTTTTGTCTTCTCTGTTCAGTTGTTCAGGATTCAAAGGGCTTCCTGATGGAAACAATATTTCTCAAGATTTGGAGAATGTTTGTAGGCTTTGACCCAACTAGGGTGCAGAGTGATCATTCAAAAGTTTTTTTTGTATGTTGTTATTTGAAGAAGGCCATTTGTTTTTCCAAGTTATGTGGTAGATTATTTCCTTTCTCTAAACAGGGATAAATCCCCCTGTTTACTCGCAGCTCCAGTCAAATATAAGTTTCACTGCTGTGTACAATCTGGGTTGTGTGCTCCTGGAGTGGGATTTGAACTAACCCTCCCAGAGGCAAAAGCATGGCCACCAAGCCAAGCATATATGCTTATCTATCGATATCTGCTGTGGCACCTTCAAGTGCACGAGCCTTGTCACGTTTTTCATCATGTTGATAATGAAATTGCACTGGTAGCTAACTTCTATCTATCAGCACATGTTCCTATGACATATTACTTGTATATCCTAGTCCTGGGAGCACTAATGATGTCATCTTACTGACATTGGACTTGATAGCTTTGTTACCCATGGAGAGAGGTTGATTGTGCAGTGTTAAATCTGTGTGTTTGATCCCTGCATTCCACCAGAGGGCACCAACAGGCAAACTGACAACAGAATATGAAGGAAACATTTGCTGCAACAGGTTTGCTGCTCATCCTGTATCCCTTTTGGGAGAAAGCTTACTTCAGAGAACATCTCAACAAAATCTGCAGACTTATTAAACACAAGTAGTAAGCTGCAGAAGGTTCCATGCTACATTTCAGAGCAGCGGAAGTGTTAGTGGAACGGTGGAAGAATAAACTAAACTAAACTAAGTTCACCGTGGCCAATGTTACTAAAATAAAATGGGGTGTGCTGGAAATTCAGCAGGCCAGACAGGGTCCCTGGAGAGAAATGGAGCAAAGGCCTGAGGTTGATGATCTATCATGACCTGAAACGTTAACTCTGTTTTTCTTTCCACAGATGCTACCTGATGACTGAGTATTTCCAGAATTTTCTGTTTTTATTTTAGATTGTTTAGTTCACTCGCACTTGTTTTCCAAGAATGCCATTTTGAGAAACAGTCATTGACCTGAAGCATTAACAGTTTCTCTCCATAGATGCTTCCTGCAATGCTCTATTTCCAGCATTCTATATTTCTTGGCTTTTGGATTATTCTCTCAACTAACATTACCACAAAGCCATTAAACGTGATTTATCTCAAGCTTGCGTGTTTAGGTAACCAGCCACGTCATGAATCTGTGTGTGCTAACTTTTGCTGTTTAGGCACTTCAAAATTATTTCTGCCTTTTGTCCACCAGTGAATACTACCACTTCCGCCAAGCATGGATTCCACTGCGCTGGATGCCAGCTGAAGCCATATTTGAGGATGACTTCTCCACAAAATCGGACGTATGGTCCTATGGTGTCCTGATGTGGGAAGTCTTCTCACAGGGAGAGTTGCCTTTTTCTAATCGCAGTGACGATGAAGTATTAACAGGTATTGCAGTCAGTTTTTTCTTTGGTCTTCCCAGCTTGCACAACTACTCGGGGCCATCATGGCCGTTACTTGAGGAGAGTTGAGGCAGAAGTGTAGTGTGATACAGCTATCTAGTGTTTTCAGCTCCCAGGAGCTGTGCAAATGCGATCCTTAAATCTGTTTCCTTTGGGCTTGTTGTCTTCTGTTTCCCTAGCTTACATTTCATGGACCTATATTTTTTTGGAAAGGTTTAATAGTATTGGGTTAATCCTGCATAAATCTTAAATAAAACCAGAAACGCCAAGTAACTTGATGTGAATGCAGATTAATGAGAAACTTGGATTTAAACCATAAATAACATCTGATTAAACTTGTATTTGGCAGTAACCCATAAATACCAGCAAGACTCAGAGAGCTGGGGAAGTGAATCTGACTGACATTCAATGAGAAGTCTACAAATTCTGTTCCAATATTAAATTTTAACCGATGACAAGAATTAACTTGCATTGAGGTGGCACCCTGACAAATTTGCAGCACGCTCCGCAGTGAAGAACTGTCAACTTGCTTTTCAATTACCGTCAATGATGCAGAATAACATTGTTGTTCAAGCAGTGAGGTTCCTCAAAAAAAGGAATGACCTGGTTGATTTTATATCTGATGATGCTAAAAAGTTGAACGTTGGACAGGACATCAGGAGGAGAGTAAGGTTGTTATCCAGAGGAGCTGATAGTCTGAGGGCTTAACCTGAACTGGCCAATTCTCATGAGGAGAGATAACCAGGGGAGCATGGACAAAAACTGGTTGAATGTGAGTGCTTAGAAGGGGAAAATATGTCGTTCATTCCTTGCTGACGTGTGAAGTTTGCAGATGCAGATGTGGGTGCCTCTGTTTCTCTCTCTGTCACTTTGGTAGTTTTCCTTGGCATTTCTTAGAGTTTCATGAAAATTGAATCCACCTCCATCTGCCTAGGACTTGTGCATTGGAACCCATCAACACAACTTCATAGTACCTAGACACAGCACAGGGCAGCAGTTCCACCCACGCAGCCTTTCCAGGGATGGGCCCTGGAGTTAGGGGCTGTGCCACAGATGGGAACAAGAGGTGGGGAGGGTTTAGTTAGCGTTGGGAGTAGGCAAGTGGCAGACGTTTTGTGGACAGCAGCTGAAGAGTTGAAGAAGGCTTGATTGAGAGGAGAGTGGAATCAAGAGGGAAGGAGTTGTGGGGGGGAGACAAGTGAAGGAAGAGGTGGTGAAACTGAGGATGGGGACATGAAAGAGAGAGAGCATGGTGTGAATGAGAAGGTTGAGGAAAGATTTGTAGGCAAGATATTCAAGTCTATACCTGTATCAGGAATGAGGAAGTACTCACAATGTCAGAGGACATTAAGGTGGCTAAATCCAGAACGCTTGACGGAATCTATCCTAGGATGCTAAGGGAAGCAACGGAGGAAATTGCTGAGGCTCTGATGGAAATGTTTCCATCACAGATGTGATACCAGAAGACTAGAGGATAGCTAATGTTTTCCTTGGCTTCACATTTCACACTTTTATCCTTACCTCACATTTTTTATCATTTCATCTCTGGCCTTTGTCCAACCATCTGCCAATCAAAACTCCTCCTCACCTGCACCCACCTGTCGTTTGCCAGACTTTGTCCCTTCCCCACCACACTTTCAGCTTTCTGACCCCCTTGACAATCAGTGTGAATTCCCAATCCAAATGTCCCGATCCGCAACATCAACTATCCAGGTTCTCTAAAGATGTTGCCTGGCCCTATGAGTTATTCTCGCACTTTGTGTTTTTTACAGTTGTCTCCTTGTTAAAAAGTGCAAGAGAGACAAGCCAGAAAACGACAGGTCACAGGTCACCAGTAGTGAAGGTTTGGAGAAGATTAGGGAGGACAGAAGGGATTTACCAAAATAACTTCAGATAGTCCCTGCTTTCCCTTTCTATCCCCGACCCGAAACATCACCCATTCCTTCTCTCCCGAGATGCTGCCTGACCCACTGAGTTACTCCAGCATTTTGTGTCCACCAAAATGATGCCTGGGCTAGAGGGTATTAGCTTTATGGAGAGGCTGGACAAACCTTGTCTTCTTTGGAATGTTGGAGATTGAGGGGAGCTTGATAGAATGGTATAAATCCATGAGGGGCATAGATAGGGAAGATGGTCAGAACCCTTTTTCCAGGCTGGAAATGTCAAAGCTACAGGGCATAACTTTAAAGTGAGAGGTTCAAAGTTCGTGATGTTCGGGGCTAGGTTTTTGTTGCACAGTGATTGGTGTCTGGAATGCGATGTCAGAGGTGGTGGTGGAGACAGATAGAATACTGTCATTTAAGAGGTTTTCAGCGAGGCACATGGAATGGAGGGATATAAATCCCGTGCCGGCAGAGGAGATTAGTTTAACTTGGCATCATGTTCTGTATGGACATTGAGGGCCAAAGAGCCTGTTCCCATGCTGTACTGTTCTATGTTCTGGACAATGCAGGTAATGAAATTGTGCTTCGATGCCAGTGCTTCACGTGTGTTGACTTTCCTGATGCCAAGATGATCTCTTCTCTAATATATTTGTACACTGCAGGTATTAAAATGAACTGAGCTGCAATTGAATTCTGGTCCCAACTGCAAAGTAACTGGACTTTTTTTGTTCAGGCTTAACTGAAAAATCATCCCAGAGTAGCTGGTTAGAAATGTTTATTTCCATACACCCATTAAAGTGGCCTATGTATTTTATAATAAGCATTCATTTTACAATTAGAACATGGCATTCAGAATTCCGATTTTACTAACCTGCATTCATGTTTGTTTGCAACATGACTGAAATACCGAGGTGGAGGGACAGCATTCAGAATGGTGAAAGTGCAAACAGTAGTGGGCGGTGTTTAATGTGCAATTATTCTTATTGTCTGTATAGCGACAATTTATTATAAAAGCTTGAAAGTCAGACATGGACCTGGTTTTCTTTTAAGTAATTGAAAATAAGCAATGTTGTCAAATAGTAATAGCAGGAATACTGGGCTCTGGGCTTTTATTCTAACTCAGTTTGAATGTGCAAACGTGCCATCTCGTGCTCCTGCGCCATATAATTGAGGGAAAGTCAATAATCAAACTTCTTGTCTGCTTGGCTAACTCCTCTGGGGGAGCTCCAGTAATGCCACACTGCCAGATGTGGAGGGTACAGAGCATCATGCTGTGGATGTGTGATGTAAAAAACATCATCATGTTTTGGTCTATCGTCCCAGTGTCTTAATGAATACTGCCCAGTGGCTCTAACATCCACCAGAATGAAATGCTTCGAGAGGCTGGTCATGACGCACATTAGCTCCAGCCTTGCAAGCAGTTTTAATCCACTGAAGTTTGCCCACCATTGCAACTGATCCATGGCAGATGCAATCTCCCTGACTGACAAAGCATCCTCCACAATAATGCTCAACACCGGTGCTCTGCAAGGAGGCTTTTTCATCACTTTACTATATTCTATATGCACTCATGACTGTGTAGTCAAATTCTGTTCTAACTCCATCTACAAGTTTACAGATGACACAACTTTGGTGGGCCAGATCTCAAACAATGTTGAGACAGAGTAGAGGAAGGACTCCTACCAATTTGTACAGATGCACCATAGAAAGCATCCTATCCGGTTGCATTACAGCTTGGTTCGGCAATAACTCTTCCCACATACCTCCAGATTCAGTAACAGGTTCTCCTCCGCTGCTATCAGACCAAACAGTCCTGGGTAGGTTATCAAACCTATTACTACTAAGTTGTAGTCCTGATCTTCCAATCTATTTCATTGCGTATGTTGAACTTTTTCCTCCGTAACGCTAAAATACTGTAAATTTAAGTTCTGCACCAGGGTATTTTTTTAATTTGCACTATGAATTGTACATGTGTGTATAGCTTGGCTATACATGTATAGTTCAGTATAGAGATATCCCGTGGAAATAGTCTCTTGGGCCCATTGACTCCGCGCCAACCAATGATCACCCGTACACTAATTCTATCCTACACACTAGGGACACGTTTTACAGAAACCAATTAACCTTTAAACCTATATGTGTTTGGAATGTAGGAGGAAACCAGATCACCTGGAGGAAATCCATGTGATCACAGGGAGAATGTACAAACTCCATACAGACATCACCTGTAGTCAGGATCGAACCGGGTCTGTATGGATGCAACTCTACTGCTGCTCCACTGTGAGACCCCTTGGTATGATTTGATTTGACTGGATAGCACGTAATCAAATCTTTTCACTATATCCTAGTGCACATGACAATGATAAACCAATACCAGCACTGACAAATAGGTGTCCACGTACTGTTTCAAGGCTGTCTTCGCAGGCAGGATATGCCAAGTGGGACAAAGCAAGGTGACATGCTGAAGCAGATGCAACCTCTGCCCATTGATGAGTCGGGGAATTTTTCTCCACTTGTGAAGCTGTTATCTCGCTATCTTTACCATGACTGTTGGGAGAGGTTGTTGCTGGGGGTCAGACTTCCAGACTAATAAGTTGAAGTTAACTAGGTTCATGCTGCTATTGGGGAAAACGTCATATCACTGGTCCACACCAAGACCACACAGAGTGATTTGATAACAATTTGGTTTTGGTTTATTATTATCATGTACCAGGACACAGAGAAAAACTTTTTGACCATGTGCTATCCAGTCAAGTTGTTCAAGGTCAAGGTTTCAAGGTCAGTTTATTGTCACATGTACCAATTAACGTAAGTGAAATTCAAATTACCATACAGCCATACTAAACAAAAAAGCGACAAGACACACACCTACATAAAAGTTAACATAAACATCCACCACAGCGGATTCCGCACGTTCCTCATTGTGATGGAACGCAATAAAGTCCAATCTCCTTCCTCTTTTTATTCTCCCGCAGTCGGGGCGATTGAAGCTCCTGCAGCCGGCGGTCGAAACCCCCGCGTTGGGGCGGCCGAAGCTCCCGCGTCGGGGCGGCTGAAGCTCCTGCTGCTTGGAGTTCCCGAAGTTGGTCTCTAACCAGAAACCACGAGCCCCACGATGTTAAAGTCAGCAGGCTCCCGCGGTTGGAGCCCCAAAGTCGATCCCCGACAGGGATCGCGAGCTCTGTGAGTTTAAGTCCATAGGCTCCCCCCGTTGGAGCTCTCAAATTTGGTCTCCAGCAAAGACCACCAACTCCTCGATGTTAGGCTGCAGTGTGGACGGAGATACGATATGGAAAAAAATCGCATCTCCGTCAAGGTAAGAGATTAGAAAAAGTTTCCCTCAACTCCTTCCCCCACCCCCCACATAAAACAAGCTAAAGAACACTAAACATTTAACAAATACAAACAAACAACAAAGAAGGAAGGGACAGACAGACTGTTGGCGAGGCAGCCATTGCTGGCGCCACTCGGTGGTTTTACATGAACAATCAAGCCGTACACGTACAACAGGTAGTAAAGAAAAAAATACTAATGTGCAGAATATAGTGTTATAGTGTTGCAGTTACAGAGAGAATGCAAATAAAAAAGTGCAAGCTGTGGGTAGGTTGGGAGATCAGAACTACAGCCTATCTAATGGGTGACCGTTCAGTAGTTTGATAACAGCGGGGAAGAAGCTGTTCCTGAATTATGTGGTGCGCGCTTTATAGCTTTTGTGTCTTCTGCCCAATGAAAGAGGGAAGAAGTGGGGGTGAACATGGTCCTTGATTATGTTGGTGGCTTTCCCGAGGCAGCGTGAAATGCTGATATTGGATGCTTACACTAAATGGTGGGTGGGGTGGGAGAAAAATGAGATTAAATGTCATTTGCAGATCATCTAAGGTTGTGCTGTTTTCCAGGTGTAAAGAACAGTGAAATTAAGCTCCCTGCACCTGATGGTTGCCCGTCCAAACTCCACAAACTGATGCAGCGCTGCTGGGCAGCCAGCCCCAAGGACCGCCCCTCCTTCAGCGAGGTTGCTAACACTCTTGGCGAAATTCCTGCGGACAGCAAAGTGTGAGGGGAATCACTGCCTGTTCCCTGAATTGTGTATCATGTACAGTGTTTCATGAGGAATGGACAAGCATCCCTTTGGGCTTGTCTGTTGGCTGTATATGCTATTTTATTGTAATGTTTTTTCTTTTTTTATTATTGTTAATTAAGACAAGGAAATGAGCATCTCAAATTCCAGGGTCCTTTTGCCTTAAGCTCAACACTACGTACAGACTGCCGTTTTCTTCTGGCCTCTGCTAACTTCGTGCAAGCATTCCTGCCATGGAGAATCTTAGTCTATCGGATACAGGTGCTTGGGATGACCACCTCCAAACCCAGCAGTCAAGCTCCGGTAGGCAGAGAACGGTAACAAGACAGACTTACAAGTGCATTGAATTACAGCAATAAGTATCAATTCACCCCACTGCCTCAGGTGGGAAGTGTAAAAATAGCACAATCATTGATCTTATAACCAGCAAGTTACTGGGCTGAATGAATTACATAATCAATCTATTTATTTCCAAAATGCAAGAACCGCGCACAATGGATCTTGGCTATCTAATCATGTTCAGAGAATAGGAGGGAGGAGCATGAACTGTGTAAGTGTTGGCTGTTTGCTGCAGGAGAAACCTTTCTATTTATTCTAGTAGGTTCTCGGTGATCTCATCTTTCTATCATGGTACAGTTTATTTGCCTTTTTTTTAAAGTTTATTTTATGTATGTTAACCTTTAAATGCATCTTTACAACCGAGAACACTATATCTAAAGCCAGTATTGAATTGGCATTAAATATAGGCAAGCATATACTGAACCAAGTGCCTGGTCAATGAAGGAATTTTTTTATCAACGTTTAGAACTTATGAAATGCAAGTTCCTGATTTTTTTACATATCTGTTCGTTAACCCTTTTTATATTAAGATTTTCATTTTTTTAAAGTGTGTAAAGAGATAAACCTTGGTTGAAATAGATTTTTTTAACTTGAATAACCTTTTTTTGCTCATATTTGGCTTTTGCATTTGGTTTCATAACCATAATTTTTAAATACTGCTGAAACAATAAAGTTGACAATTTTTGGTATTTGATTTTACTACTTAATACGGCTGCAGAATATCTAACATTTGTTCTTTGCAACTAAGCCTCTGCAGCATAGAAGGGGAATGAGAAAGGGCTTGTCGAACAATTGTCACTAAGAGAACCAAAACTAGGCCTTGCGCCCATGTGTGATACATGTGTCACTGGGAGGGGTGGGGCTGGGCAAGTTCCAGTGTGTGATACCTGTGTCACTGGGAGAATAGGAACAGGGCAAGGGGCAGTGTGCGATGTATGTATCACAGTGAGGGGAGGGTCTGGGCAAGCCCCTGTGTGTGATACATGTGTGACTGGACACAGTTGTGAGATGTGTGACTGAAGGAGGCCTCTCAGTGGATTGGTCCATCTCTATTCTATGACTCCAGTCGTTTGACTGGACTAGTTCTATACCCCACAACACTATAAGTGACAGGAACAGATTTAGGACATTTGGCCCATCAAGTCTGCTCCGTCATTCAATCATGGCTGATCTATCTCTCCCTCCTAACCCCATTCTCCTGCCTTCTCCCCATAATCCCTGGCACCCGTACTAATCAAGAATCTATCTCTGCCGTAAAAATATCCATTGATGGCCTCCACAGCCTTCTGTGGCAAAGAATTCCACAGATTCACCACCCTCTGACTAAAGAAATTCCTCCTCATCTCCTTCCTAAAGTTTCGTCCTTTAATTCTGAGGCTATGACCTCTAATCCTAGACTCTCCCACTAGTGGAAACATCCTCTCCACATCCACTCTATCCAAGCCTTTCACTATTCGGTAAGTTTCAATGAGGTCCCCCCTCATCCTTCTAAACTCCAGCGAGTACAGGCCCAGTGCTGTCAAATGCAAACCCACTCATTCCTGGGATCATTCTTATAAACCTCCTCTGGACCCGCTCCAGAGCCAGCACCTGAACCAACGCCTTATAGAGCCACAGCATTACACCCCTTTTTTTGTATTCTAGCCTTCTTGAAATAAATGCTAGTATCGCATTTGTCTTCCTTATACCGATTCGACTTGCAAATCAACTTTTTGGGAATCCTGCACCAGCGCTCCCAAGTCCCTTTGATTTCTGGATTCTCTCCCCATTGAGAAAATAATTTACGCCTTTATTCCTACTGCCAAAATGCATGACTCCACACTTTGCTACACAATATTTCTTCTGCCACTTCTCTGCACACTCTCTCAATCCTGACTTCTGCAGAGTCCCTGCTTTCTCTACACTACCTGCCCCTCCACCAATTTTCGTATCATCTGCAAACTTAGCCACAAAGCCTTTATTCCCCTCATCCAAATCATTAATATAACTATTAATCCAACTTCCCTGTGAAAGATTACGGTTGAACCAGACTGAATTTACTCACCAATATGTGGGGAGCCTTCCACTCTCAACTCTCATCACTTTGTATCTGTGGCCTCTGGCTGTCTTTAGTAACTCCATCCCAACGCTCCATGATTTAAAATTTACCTTAACTTTTCTGCTAGTTTTTAACCGTCTGTACTCTCGGAAAGAAACACAGCTGCTCCAGGTTCTCCACTGAACAAGCCCTTACAGTAACTCTTCTTCACTTTCACAGGGTCTTGACATTCATATGTGTAAGAAAGAAATGCAGATGCTGGTTTAAATTGAAGGTAGACACAAAATGCTGGAGTAACTCAGCAGGACAGGCAGCATCTCTGGAGGGAAGGAATGGGTGATGTTTCGGGTCAAGACCCTTCTGCAGACTAACCTCTTGACATTCATAAGCAGAGATGGCAATGGTCCAGCATCACCTTGCCTTTCTAAACTAATCTAAACCTGCATTAATAAAGCTTACAAAATAATGTTCTTGGAGGAAATGCCCCTCTATTCCTGGTCTCCTCTTCCATTAATGTGCCACCATTCACATTGCCTGCAACAGATTGCAGCGCTGATCTAATCCATCATGGGTTTGCTGTGACCTGCTGCTTCAGCTGTTCACACATGATGCAATAGACAATAGACAATAGGTGCAGGAGTAGGCCTCAGGATTGCAGTTGCTACGTTGACACAAAATTCACCCCATCTGTCTTCAGTGGCTAACCTCTTGTTCTGAGAATATACCCCTCTCGTTCTAGACCTGCTAATTTCAAGAAAATGCCTCATCAGTTTCCTTGTTAATGTCGCAGAATCATCTTCTCAGTGAGTCACGGGTAGTTTAACTCAATCTCTGATCAGAATTCCAAACAGGATCCCTCCAAGGCCCTATACACTCATGGCCTATTTATCCACTGACAAGGTGCACTGAGGCCAACAGAACAAATTGGCTCCTGCAGGTTTATCTCCTGGGCCAATGCATTCCAATGTTTGTCGTTACTATTTAAAAAGTGTGTTTTTATTCTTCCTAAGGAACTAACTGTACAGCATACCCACTTACAATAGACAATAGGTGCAGGAGTCGGCCATTCAGCCCTTCGACCCAGCACCACCATTCAATGTGATCATGGCTGATCATTCTCAATCAGTACCCCGTTCCTGCCTTCTCCCCATACCCCCGGACTCCTCTATCCTTAAGAGCTCTATCGAGCTCTATCTGGCTCTCTCTTGAATGCATTCAGAGAATTGGCCTCTACTGCCTTCTGAGGCAGAGAATTCCACAGATTTACAACTCTGACTGAAAAAGTTTTTCCTCATCTCCGTTCTAAATGGCCTACCCCTTATTCTTAAACTGCGGCCCCTGGTTCTGGGCTTCCCCAACATTGGGAACATGTTTCCTGCCTCGAACGTGTCCAACCCCTTAATAATCTTATATGTTTCGATAATATCCCCTCTCATCCATCTAAATTCTAGTGTATACAAGCCTAGTCGCTCCAGCCTTTCAACATACGACAGTCCCGCCATTCCGGGAATTAACCTAGTAAACCTACGCTGCACGCCCTCAATAGCAAGAATATCCTTCCTCAAATTTGGAGACCAAAACTGCACACAGTACTCGAGGTGTGGTCTCACTAGGGCCCTGTACGACTGCAGAAGGACCTCTTTGCTCCTATACTCAACTCCTCCTGTTGTTACACTTCTCTGCCTACCACTTTCATGTCCAGGCACTTAACCCATCTTTGTCCCTTTGCAGATTCTTCTCATCCTCCACAGTTCATTTTCTGACCAACCATTATATCATTAGCAGACCTAGATATATTACATCCAAGTCATTATTGCAAATTGTGAATGGCTGAGATCTTATTGCAGAAGGTGGTATCAAGCACTGATAATAATTCACTAACTTTAAATATCCCATTTATTCATACTTTTTTAATCATTAATCTATTCCTGAGTCTTATTTGATGCAACAGGATGGCCCTGCAGAGAGTAGTGCGTTCGGCAGAACGCACCATGGGCACTACACTCGTCCCCCTGCAGGACCTATACATCAGGAGGTGCAGATCCAGAGCAAGCAAGATCATGAGGGACCCCTGCCACCCCAGTAACGGACTGTTCCAGATGCTACGATCAGGCAAACGCCTCCGCTGTCACGCTGTGAAAACGGAGAGGATGAGACGGAGCTTCTTCCCACAGGCAATCAGGACTGTCAACTTTTATAACCCCAGAGACTAAATTTTTGTCGACACTAATAGTAACTTATTAACTTTATTTATATGCTGTAACTGTAATTCTTTTTGTGTCACGGTGGCATAGCGGTAGAGCTGCTGCCTTACATCACCAGAGGCACGGGCTCGTTCCAATCTACAAGTGCTTGTCTGTACGGAGTTTGTACGTTCTCCCCGTGACCTGTGTGGGTTTTCTCCAAGATCTTCAGTTTCGTCCTATACTCCAAAGACGTACAGACATGGTATAAATGTAAATTGTCCCTTGTATGTGTAGGATAGTCTTGGTGTGCAGGGATCGTTGGTTGGTGCGGACTTGGTGGGCTGAAGGGCCTGTTTCCACGCTGTTTCTCTAAGCTAAACTAAACAACATGCCGTGCAATACCAAAATCATTAAAAAAATTAAAATATAGTACATCCTTGGCCCCCCCCCCCTATTCTGCTATTTTCATTCTCAAACTTGGATTTGTTAAACACTATTTGCTCTTGTTGAAACCATGCAAACTGCCTCCTCAGGTTTTCTAAATGGTTTGCCACATTGTTAATGATGGATTCCAGCATTTGTAGCTTCTAATCTGCTGAGATAGTTCCAGAATCTCAGGCATTTAGGACAATTGTCATTAATGCATCCACAATCTCTGCAGCCACCTCTTCCAGAAGATCCAAGGGATTCATACGTTTGCTAAACGCCTACTCCTACATTATCAATTTTTGGTTCATCTGTTGTTGTTTCCTAAAACTCTCCCAGTCCTTAAATCTGCTATTCTGGCCAATAGTTTAAACCTATTTAGTCTCATAGCAGTTATCTGTGGATGGATTGCATTCTTCCCAAAGCTTTTGTTTCAAAGAAAGATACATTGAGAATTGAACCATTGGTTTAACTATTGTCATTACCTACTTTCCCAATCTATCTTGAGTAATCAAACTTGAGACATTGGCTTTATGTGTCCATCTTGCAGACATAGTTGTACAGCAAGGAAATGGGTCCATCGGCCCAATTTGTCCGTGCCAACCATGTTGTATCACCAGGCTCATTCCATTTGCCTGCGAATGGCCTGTATTCCGAGAAAGCTTTCCTCTCCGTGTACCTGTCTAAATATCTTTTAAACTCCATCATTATGCCCACCGCTAAAGCCTCCTCTGCCTGCTCATTTGACGTATGTACCGCCTTCTGTGTGAGGAAATTGATCCTCTGAAATCTTTTTCCTCTCATTTTAAACCAATGCCCTCCTGAACTGCTCTACCCTGGGATGAAGAATGTGATAATTTACCCTATCTGGGCTTCTCATGATTTTGTATCCCTCTTAGGGCACCCTTTACTTTAGTGTTTTTACTTTAGAGATACAATGCGGAAACAGGCCCTTCAGCCCACCGAGTCCGTGCCGACCTGTGATCATCCCGTACACTAGCACTATCCTACGCACACTAGGGACAATTTACAATTTTTTACCAAAACCATTTAACCTACGTCTTTGGAGTGTGAGAAGAAACCGAAGCACCCGGAGACAACCCACACGGTCACAGGGAGAAAGAACAAACTCCATACAGACAGAACCCTTAGTCAGGTTTGAATCCGGGTCACTGGCCCTGAGGCAGCAACTCTACTGCAGCCCCACTGTGAGCACTCTTGTGCTCCAGGGACCATATATCTTCCTATTCAGCATCTTCTTATAACTCAAACTTTCCGGTCCTGGTAAAAATCTGGAACTTTTTTTGCACCTTTTCCATCTTAATGGCATCTTTTCAGAGCCAGGTAAACATAACTGTACAGATAACTCCAAAATCTTGTACAGCTGTAGCATGACGACCCCAATTCCTGTACGCAATGCAACAAAGTTCTGGAGAACTCGTCAGATTAGGCAACATCTGTGGAGGGAATGGACGGACGATGTTTCAGGTGGAGGCTCCATCAACAACGGCAGGGGAATGTCCTAGAGTGGAAAGCTTCATATTGGGAGCAACTGCGGTGGAGACAATGAAATTGATAGTGTCCTTGCAAGAGGCAGGGTAAAGTTTGGATTCCTCAACAGTTTCTTCTGTACCCTGCAGTTCTACTCTCACTTCCACTCCCCCCCGACCCACAAACGGAACAAGGATAGAGTTCCCCTGGTCCTTTCCATTCACCCCAACCAGCCTCCACATCAATAGTCCTCAAATTAAGGACAGAAATAATCAGGAAACTAAGAGCAGTGATAAGAACCCATGGACCTTCCCAATGACAACCACGTTCAAAGCTGCCAATTGGCTGTGCAAATAGAAAAGATTCAAACGGAGTCCTCCTCGGGTTACGAACATCCGACTTATGGACAGCCCGTTCACTTGAATGCATGTTGAAGAAACCACGGGGTGGATTTGCTGGCTGCTACAGGACTGCAGACAGCTTCTGCCAGGTTGGGAACACGGCAGTTCCATGCGCCTTCTCTCCCACCGCACCCTCCCCGCACTTGCCTCCTCTCACCATACTCGTTCCCCATGTCCATCCCTTCTCTTCGCACCCTCTCCCCACCACCAAACCATCTCCTCACTCCCTCTCCCCGTCCCTGCTCCATTCCCCCACCCTCTCCCCGCTCCCACGCCCACTCCTCTTCGTACCCACTCTCCCCATGTATGTTCGTTCCATCCACTCTCTGATTATTCCCAATTGATAAACAGTTGGTGTTGTGAACGGTTCTCAGGAGCAGGCCCCTGTCATGACCCATGGACTGTCTGCACAGTGCTGATGCTTCCATTTGGTACTAGAGCTGGTCTCGCCTAGAGGTGTTTGTGGAGGATCTGTTTTTGTGTGGACAGTGTACGTCCAATGTTGTCTCCACATCAACTTGCATTCTTCAGCTTGATTTAGGTAATGAACCTGGCTTCACAACCACACGCGTGGCTCTAACAGTGGAGACACGTATTTCACACCAACCTAGGGTGGCGCAGCAGGTAGAGCTGCTGCAGGACAGTACCAGAGACCTGGATTCAATCCTGGCCTCTGGTGCTGTCAGTTTGGAGTTTGCACGTTCTCTCTGTGGGTTTCCTCCGGATGTTCCAATTTCCCCCCACATCCCAAAGAGCGCAGGTTTGCAGATTAATGGCCTCTATAAATTGCCTCTAGTGTATAGGGTGTGGATGAAAGAGTGGGATAATATAGAACTAATGTGAACGGGTGATCCACGGACTTAGTGGGCTGAAGAATCTGTTTCCACGCTCTATCTCTAAACTCTAAACCACTGCTTTGAAAACTCAAAACTCATTTCAACATGTTTTTATCTCTCTCTTGCAAGATGACCCAACTAACCGTGATCCTTTCTGGATTTCTGTTTCCCAAGATAATTCTAGTACTTCAATCTTTTTCTCTTGTGTTGCTCATCTGGAAAAGAACAAAAAACTTTGGGGTGCAATTTAGTTCCCAAATTGTGACTGTTTGCTTCACAGCTCCCTAACTAGTGGAATTTTTCTGCAATTCTGTTTCTGGAGACACATGCATTGGTAGTTGTTTTGATCCATTGTGAGAGTTTCTGAATATTGCCAATTTGGTCCAAACACTGTAGCATGATGGTAAATCCAATTTATTCAGCTGATTGATTCAAATTCCCAGCTACCAAGCACAAACAGGCCGGCTGTCATCTGGCAAATGTGATGCATTTTCTTGAAGAATAGGGTTTAAGTTCACCAGGACTGCCCACACCTGCGAGCACAGTGAAGCAAGCTGGTTCTGAAAAAAACGAAAGCTTCACATGTGGGTAGGACATTTTTCTTGTACTCTACCGGGCTCCCTGAAGTCAATAACTAGCTCCTTCATCTTGCTGACACTGAGTGAGAGGTTTTTGCCCTGAGACCATGTCACTAATTTCTCTATCTCCTTCCTGTACCCCATCTAATCATTGTTCATGACCTGGCCCACCACCATGATGTTATCTGCAAACATATATAATGAATGAATGAATGAATAAGTTTATTGGCCAAGTATGTGCATATACACCATGCCTTGGTGCTCCGCTCACAAATGACAACACAAACATACAGTTAATAATTAAGAATAAAGCATAAACACATAAAAACAATAAGGATACAACATTACGGTCTAAACATGTGGGTGAAAATAAACCAGCAAAAAAGAGACTACAGACTTTGGTTATTGAGTAGAACTACTACTCGTGGAAAAAAAAGCTGTTTTTATGTCTGGCTGTGGCTGCTTTGACAGTCTGGAGTCGCCTTCCAGAGGGAATTGCTTTAACGATTTTGTGGCCAGGGTGAGAGGGGTCAGTGATGATCTTGCCCGCTCACTTCCTTCGCTCGCAGTGTACAGTTCGTCAATGGGGGGAAGGTTGCAGCCAACAACCTTCTCAGCTGATCAAACGATCTGTTGCAGCCTCTGGAAGTCATGCTTGATGGCTGAGCCAAACCAGACCATGATGGAGAAGGTGAGGACGGACTCAATGATAGCAGTATAGATCATCATTGCCTGTGGCAGATTGTGTTTCCTCAGTTGCCGCAGGAAGTACATCCTCTGTTGGGCCTTTTTGACTGGAGTCGATGGTGGCCCCCCATTTAAGGTCCCTGGAAATGATGGTTCCAAGGAACTTAGATGACTCCACAGATGTGACTGTGGTGTTGTTGATGGTGAGTGGGGGGGAGGGGAAGGGGAGCTCTTCAAAAGTCTACAATTAGTTCCACTGTCTTAAGAGCATTGAGCTCCAGGTTGTTGCGATGGCACCAGGACGCCAGCTGTGTCACTTCCCGTTTGTAGGCAGATTCCTCCCCACCCTGGATCAGTCCAATCAGGGTTGTGTCATCCGCAAACTTGAGGAGCTTGACAGAGGAGTCTGTGGAGGTGCAGTCGTTGGTGTAGAGAGAGCAAAAGGGAGAGGAGAGTACGCAGCCTTGCGGGTGCTCCTATGCTGAGGGTCTGCGGGTCCGAGATGTGCTTTCTCAGCCTCACATGCTGCTTCCTGCCTGTCAGGAAGTTGATGATCCACTGACAGAGGGGTTCAGGCACAGTCAGCTAGGAGAGTTTGGAGTGTAGTAGCTCTGGCACAATGATGTTGAATGCAGAGCTAAAGTCCACAAACAGAATCCTGGCATTCTTGCGGTCTAGGTGCTGGAAGATGAAGTGCAGGCCTAGGTTGACTGCGTCATCCACCGATCTATTGGCCCGGTATGCAAACTGCAGTGGGTCCAGCAGGGGGTTTGTGATGTTTTTCAGCTGGGCCAGCACAAGTCTTTCAAAGGCCTTCATGACTACAGAGGTCAGTGCGACAGGCCTGTAGTCATTAAGACCAGTGATCCTTATCTTTTTGGGTACAGGGAAAATAGTGGAGACCTTGAAGCAGGCAGGAACAGTCCAGGTTTGCAGGGAGTGGTTGAAAATGTCTGTGTAGATCGGTGCCAGTTGTTCGGCACAGAGCTTGAGGGTAGAGGGGGAAACATTGTCCGGTCCTGGAGATTTCCGGCTTTTCTGTTTCCTGAATAGCCTCTCCACCTCCGCAATTTCTATTGTTGGAGATGGAGAAGTGGCCAGACTGATGTTGGGCAGTGGACCAGTCTGGAGTCAGGCTGTGAGTATGTGCAAATTGATGATTGCAGAGGGGTGGGGGAGGGGGGAAGGGGCCAGTTTTTGCAAACTGGAGTCAGTCTGTGAGTAGGTGTAAATTGCTGCTTGTGGAGGAGTGGGTGGGAAAGTCAAGTCAAATCAAGTCTACTTTATTTGTCACATACACATACAAGATGTACAGTGAAATGAAAGTGGCTAAAACTACAAAACAGAATAGATTTTTTTTTAACACAAAAAAATTAATTAATACAGTAAATTAGTCCCTGGTGATATAAGAGTTAACAGTCCTGATGGCCTGTGGGAAGAAACTCCGTCTCATCCTCTCTGTTTTCACAGCGTGACAGCGGAGGCGTTTGCCTGACCGTAGCAGCTGGAACAGTCCGTTGCTGGGGTGGTAGGGGTCCCCCATAATATTGCTGGCTCTGGATCTGCACCTCCTGATGTATAGGTCCTGCAGGGAGGCGAGTGTAGTTCCCATAGTGCGTTCAGCCGAACGCACTACTCTCCGCAGAGCCTTCCTGGCCTGGGCAGAGCTGTTCCCAAACCAGATTGAGATGTTCCAGACAAGATGCTTTCTACAGCCCCAGAGCAGAAGCACTGAAGGATCCTCAGAGAGACTCTGAATTTCCTCAGCTGTCTGAGGTGGTAAAGGCGCTGCCTTGCCTTACTCATAAGTGTGGCAAGTGTAAGAAAATAACTCTAGATGCTGGTACAAATCGAAGGTATTTATTCACAAAATGGTGGATTAACTCAGCAGGTCAGGCAGCATCTCAGGAGAGAAGGAATGGGTTACGTTTCGGGTCGAGACCCTTCAGTCTGAAGAAGGGTCTCGACCCGAAACGTAACCCATTCCTTCTCACCAGTACGGCAATGTGTGTTGTCCATGTCAGATCCTCTGTGATGTGGACTCCCAGGTATTTAAAGCTGCTCACCCTATCCACAGTAATCCCATTTATCTCCAGTGGCGTGTACATCCTTGGATGTTGAGCCCTTCTAAAGTCCACAATCAGCTCCTTAGTTTTTGTGACATTCAAGAGGAGGCTGTTGTCCTGACACCAGAGTGCCAGATCAGCCACCTCCTCCCGGTAGGCCTTCTCATCGTTATCGGAGATCAGGCCCACCACCACAGTGTCATCAGCAAACTTGATGATGGAGTTGGAGCTAAACCTGGCCACACAGTCATGCGTGTATAGGGAGTAGTAGGGGGCTAAGGACGCAACCCTGGGGGGATCCTGTGTTCAGGGTGAGGGGGTTAGATGTATGTCTCCCCATCTTGACCACTTGGGGCCTGGCGGTGAGAAAGTCCAGGACCCAGGCACACAGGGGAGTGTTAAGCCCCAGTTTCAGCAGCTTCTCAGCAAGTCTGGTGGGGACTATTTTATTGAAAGCTGAACTAAAATCAATGAACAGCATCCCCACATAGCCCCCCTTCTGGCTGTCAAGATGAGAGAGAGCGGTGTGCAGAACCTGGGAGACCGCATCATCCGTGGATCTATTCGGACGGTATGCGAACTGCAGCGGGTCCATATTGCGAGGGAGGAAGGCACAGATGTGGTTCTTGATCAGCCTCTCGAAGCATTTCATGATCACCGAGGTGAGGGCCACCGGTCGGTAGTCATTCAAACAAGCTGGAGAGGCATTCTTTGGCACTGGTACGATGATGAATCTTTTAAAGCATGCAGGGACCACGGACTTGGCCAAGGAGAGGTTGAATATTGTGGTGAGCACTGAGCAAGCTGAGTAGCACAAGACTTTAGTACTCGCCCAGATATACCGCCTGGGCCTCCAGCTTTCCTCGTGTTCACACGCGTCAGAGCCCTCCTCACGTCGTGCTCGGACACCGAGAATGTGTGCACATCCCCAGCGGTGGATCCCCCTCCAGCCTCGCTAGCCAGCGCGCTAATGGTGTTGTTTTTAGACGGCGAGCTAGGGGTAATGTTGCCCATCTCGAATCGTGGTTAGAAGTTCAAGTCATCAGCTAGGGAGGTGCCGGCACTTTCCGGTTGAGGGGGGCTTCACCAGTAGTTATAGTCCGTAGCCCCTGCCAAAGGCGCCTGGTGTCCTGCTGCTCCATCTGCGACTCCATCCTGTCCCTGTACCTCCTTTTTGTGTCCTTCATCACCCTTTGCAGTCGGTAGGACTCTACCTTGTAGTTGTCTATATTGCCGGATGCCAGGCCGGAGTTGTAAGCAGCGGTGCGAGCATTCAAGGCAACGCGAATAGACCTGTCCACCCAGGGTTTTTGATTAGGAAAGATACTAACCCTTACCGTGGGGACGATGTTATCGGCTATTATTGCAAAGAAGTCCGCAATGAAGGGTCCAGTCTTTTCAGAACGGAGTCAGGCTGTGAGTACATGTGAATTGCTGCTTGGGGAGGAGTGGGTGGGGAAGGGTCCAGCCTTTGCAAACTGGAGTCAGTCTGTGAGTATGTGTGACATGATGATGGGAGGGAGGGGATCCCAGGATTATGTTTCTGTTTCTCGAACCTGCAGTAAAACTCGTTCAGATCGTTGGTCAGCTGACGATTGTCCAAGGATCGGGGGGTTTTCCTCTTGTAGCTGGTGATTTCTTGCAAGCCCTTCCCAACTGAAGAAGAGTCATTAGCTGAGTACTTGCTCCTCAGCTTCTCAGAGTACCTTTCCTTGGCAGCTCTGATTCCTCGTCTCAGCTTGTACTTGGCCTGCCTGTAGAGGTCTGTATCCCCGCTCCTGTAGGCCTCATATTTTGACTGGCGGAGCTGTCTGAGTTCTGCTGTGAACCAGGGCTTGTTGATGTTGAACCAGATCTGGGTCTTTGTGGGAATGCAACTGTCCTCGCAAAAGCTTACATAGGATGTCACAGTGTCTGTGTACTCATCGAGGCTTGTGATTGCTTCCCAGAACACATTCCAATCAGTGCAGTCAAAGCAGGACTGTAGTTTTTCAATGCCCTCACTTGTCCTCCTTTTCGTTGATCTGACCACAGGTTTAGCAGCTTTTAGTTTGTGCCTGTAGGTCGGAATAAGGTGAACTAAACAATGATCGAAGAGACCCAGAGCCGCCCGAGGAACAGAACGATATGCATTCTTGACTGAAGTGTAGCAATGATCAAGTGTCCTCTCCCCTCTGGTGGGCCAGGTAACATGAAGTCTGTACTTTGGGAGCTCACAACTGTGGTTGGCCTTGTTAAAGTCCCCCAAAACAATGACCATGGAAGTCCCTCTCTACCATCAATACCTGGTCAGCGAGTTGCGTTTGTGCCTCACGTATGCAGGCTTGGGGGGGGGGATGGGTTAAGAGCTGAATGTTTAGGGAATATAGTAGGGGGCTGATAAAACACCCCAGAGAAGGGTCTTAATATGTTTGAATAAGGTGACCCTTCAAGGAACACAGATCCAAACCGCTCAGCATCTCTTGATATATTTCCGATTTGTACACATCAAAAATGTTGATCTCATTTCAGCTGCACGTTTCTACCCTAACACGTTGCTATCTGATTCCAGTTTGGAGCATTCATAGAGAATTCCAGTTCAGAGACAGGGTCAAGGCCTTCCCATAGGCAGAAGGAATATTACACTGATTTACTTTGTTTAAAAGGCGCCTCTCAATTTCCATCTGTGCCACGATAGCATGCCTGTGTGAGGGAGGGGTGTGTGGAATAGAAAGCCCTGCTGCTCTGTGAAAGGAGTGTGAGGATGTTTCCCCACCTGCCGCAACCTGGTGACTCACTGCATGTGGGGCCATTTGTTGCTCCACATCTCCAAAACTCTCAGACAGCTGCAGAAGCAAGATCAGCTTCACATCTCTGCTACCACCTGTCCTTTCTCCCCTGCTCCATCTCTTTTCATCTCCTTTTTATGTGCAGTCGCATGCCTGTATTCTGACTTAATAACCTTCACATTCAACCGGCACAGGTTGTTACTGTCACTCCGGAGAGGCAAGGCAACTCTCCCACAGAGGGAGGGCCCGAGTGCAGAAGGGGAGGAAGAGGTCACATAGAGTCAGAGTCTCTATGGAATGTGCATAGTAACCCGTCCATGCAACTAAGATGGCTTCCAGAGCTAGTCCCATGTATTTGCATGTTGCACAAAACCCTCTAAATCTTTCCAGTCAATGAACCTGCCCAAATGTCTTTTGAACATTGTAATTGTACCCACTTCTAAAGATAAGACAGGTGGATTCCTAGTATGGATAGTTTGTCATGCGTGGACAGATTAAACATATTAGGTCATTCTGGAGTTGAGAAGAATGAGAGGTAATATTATTGGAACGTACAAAATTCTACTTGGGCTTGGTAGGGTACATGCTGAGCTAACATTCCCTTGGTAAGCTGCCATAAGAAGCAGTTGAGGCAGGTACAATAACAACACAGGAAGCACTCCCTGTGGGGGGTGAGGGTGTTTCAGTTTTCTTCCTTGGGCTCGAGTGCATCTCAGGGTGAGACCAATGCAGCCCTGGCCTGGGTGACATTCACATTTCTCACAATCTCTGCCGATGATGTCACTGAACACATTTGCTGAGGTATTGGCTGCTGTACACGGTGGCTGCTGAGACCAGCAACAACTTTTAAAAATCTTTCACTGAAGGGTTATGACAAGAATTAAAAAGGGAGCAGACAGATGAACAAAGGGAGGAATGCAAGGCAGGCAGGGGACAGGGAGAAGCTGGTAACGGTCTCTCAGTGAACGGCCAGATGGGTAGAGAGATATGTGGGGAGAAGGGGAGAGAGTATTCCTACGTAGCAGGAGCTAAAGTGAGACAGATAAAGATACACAGGGAGGGAGAAAGGGAAGAGAAGATGGGCAGGAAGGCAGCATCGGATTACAGAGGGCAAGACAGGGAGGCAGGCAAAATGAGCAAAGACAAGGAGAGGAGAAAAGATGAGGAGAGGAAGCGAGAGTGGAATTCAAGAGACCAGCTGAACAGGGAAAGGAAGAGAGAGGAAGGAAAAATGGAGAGAAGTAAGGAGAGAGAGCGAAGGTCAACATGGGCACAATCCTATAAAGATATAGAGGAAGGATGGCGAGATTACCAGAAGGAGAGGAAGACGGGGAAAAGACATACAGAGAGAGAAGAAAGGAAGATGACACGAGAGATGGAAAGACAGACCAGAAATGGAGAGACAAATAAGAAGGAAGAGAAAATGGCAAAAGAAAGAGAGTGGAAGTCACGGTGGCGATGGGAAGGCAGAAAGCAAGGGAAAATAGCCAAAGATGCAGAGCGGAATACAAAATGGACAGAAAGAAAACGAGGAGATGGAGAACAGAGAGAGAGAAGGAAAGAAGAAACTGGCAGAGGTAGAGTAAAGGAAGATGGGAGAAGACATAGAGGAAGAGGGGACAGACAAGGAGAAGAGAAGATTGACAGAGATAGAGAAAGGGGATTTGAAGCTGATTGGAAGAGAGGATGGGAAAAGACAGAGAGAGGATGGGAAAACACAGAGAGCGGATGGGGAGATGGACAGAGATTGAGGCGGGAAAATGGGAGGGGCCGGGATAAGCGAAGTAAGAGTAGGGCCAAACAAGTAGCGGCAGAATGGAATGAAGATCATGTGAGCAGAGAAAGGGGAAGAGGAATGCGGCAACATCGTAAAGGAAGGGGAGATGAAACGATCATTTACAGCAGAGGAAAGAGTCCGGCAAAGCAGAGAGAGAAAGGCAGAGAGAGACATTGGCAATCAAGGATGAGTGGGGAGTGGAGACCGACCGAGAGAATCTATATCCTGGTCAGCTGAGGACAGGTCGTGGAGGTGAGCTCCAGTAGTCACTGTGTCCATGGTTACAGCCTCTTCACTCATTCACTCAGCCGTCCTTGTCTTCTTGCTCATTACAGGCAGTGATAGCGGCCTCCACCTGCTTCCACATGATGCCAACAATCACTTAAAGGAAGAGCCCAAACTCTTGTGGAAAGACTAATTCCGATCGGTCCCCCGAGATGACCTGTGACACTCCCAACTTCCAGACTTGTGCCTTCTGCAGATTTCTCCTAATCTTTTATGGTGTTAGTAAATTGTTTTACAATAAATCAACAAAGCCATGTTGCTGAAGTATAATGTGTTGTTGCTATAGATCATGGACGTAGACACGCAAAAATCAGAAGCCGCTCGCACTCCCACGCAGTTCTTCGCATCACGACATAATTGTACACAATCATCCAAATTCAGGCCCCATTTTCTTCCATTATCTCCTTGTATCTTTAGTCATTAGAAGCAATTCCTTGAAGATATTCAGTGATTTGGCATCTGTGGAGAACTCCAAGTTACTACAATTGCAGTAAGGCACCCTGCTCAAATTCTCTTACAGTGAAGGCCAACGTACCACTGGTTTTCTTCATCAGCGGCTTGCACACTCACTGGGCGCAGGGACACCCAGGTCTTAGTGGCAGAGAGTTTATCCCCCTCACGCCCTCCCCAAATCCTAATCTCTCTCTGTTGAGATAATAATCTGCCTTGATATTTTCACCACCAGGGTGGATAATGTTCCCTTTCTCCACATCATACAGCAGCCATCATGCATTTTCCCACTCACCCAATCTGTCCAGGTCACTGCAGCTTCTCTGCATTCCTCTCCCACCCCTCACTTTAGCAGTGCTTTGTCTGGGGGGGGGGGGGTAATATCCTCCTCCATTCCACTAATCATGGTCCATGATTTGCCACACATCCGGGCTCAACATTCAGTGAAGGGCCCGTTTACTCCCACACTTGGTTTTGTCTACCAACCATTTTTCCCTCTGACAATACTTTGGTATTGATTTATTATTGTCAGGTGTACTGAGATGCAGTGAAAAGCTTTGTTTGTGTGCTATTCAGTCAAATCTTACAATGCATGAATAAATCAAGCCATAACACAAGTACAGCAGGAAATGCGGAGAAAAATACCAGAGTGCAGAATATAGTCCTACAACATTTTAACATTCAGCTATATAGTAGGTGCAGATTTAAACAAATGCAAGGTCTGCAGTGAAGTAGGTTGGAAGACTACAACAACGCCCTTAGTTTATGAGAAGACTATTTAGTAATCTGAAAACAGCAGGGAAGAAATTGGTCCTGAATTTGGTGATGTGTTTTCAAACATTTGTATTTTTTGCTCAACAGGAGAGGAGAGAAAAGGGAATGACTGTGGTAAAAATGGTCCTTGATTATGTTGGCTGCTTTCTAGAGGTAGCGTGAAGCATAAATGGGGAAGGGGGGATTGGCTGTTTTGTGAGAGCAAGGTAGAGCTGTTGTCAATCTAAGATGTGATGCATCCCAACACGATGCTTTCTATGGTGGATCTGTTGAAGTTGGTAAGTCGACAGAAAAATGCTGAATGTCCTTCGTTTTTGAGGAAGTTGAGGCAGGACCAATTATTAATTATATTTACACCTAAGAACTTGAAGCACTCGACCATCTCCACTTCAGCACCATTGATGCCGACAGGGGCATGTGCACCACCTCACTTCTTTAAATCAATAACTGGCTCCTTCTTTCTTGCTGACATTGAAGGAGATGTTATTGTTTTGACATCATGTTGCTAAGCTTTCTATCTCAGTCCCATTAATTTCTGCTGTGGGACCTTGTGGAAAGCCTTCTGAAAGTCCAAAGGCACCGGCAGATACTGGTTGTTGCCTATCCACTACACCACCTAGTCTCCCTGTCCATGGACAATAAGGGACTGCGGCCACATACAGAGGGAAAGATTGAGCCGCCGAGATAAACCTGAGATCGCCATCGCCTCCTCTCCAGGCAAAGGTGAACTACAGAGACAAGCCTAAGATCGCCACACCTCCTCCTTCTAGAAGCCAAGACTGAGCTGCCGGGACAAGCCGTAGATCGTTGATGCCACCACACGTGCCCAAATTACCATCTACCCCCTATCTCCTTCACCCTCTACCCCCTATCTGCTCCCCCTATTGCCTCCCCCTCTAACTCCCCCATCTCCTACACCCTCTCCTCCCCCTCTATCCCCCCCATATCTCCTCCCCCTCTATCTCTATACCCCCTCTATCTAGCCCTTTCTCCTCCCCATCTTCCCCCTCTATCTCCCCCTATCTCCTCTCCCTCTATCTCCCTCCCCTCTATCTCTATTTCCCTGTATCTCCCTCCCCTCTATCTCCCCCAATCGCCTCCCTCTCTATCTCCCTCCCCTCCCCTCTATCTCTATTTCCCTATATCTCCCCCTATCTTAGGCCATAAGATAGGCCATTAAGTTAATGGCCATAAGATAGGCCATTAAGTTAGGCCATACTCTCGACCTAGTGTTATCGTCCGGATTCCCAATCAACAACATTGAAACTACTGAAGCCTGTCTATCGGACCACAGCACTATCATTTTTGACGCATCTCTGCCTTTATCTCCCGCAAAATCTCATCTCCCTGTTCGCTACTCCCGCGACATAAATTCATTGACTGCCAGTAAATTCTCCGAGGCTCTCACAGCTGCCCCCAACATCTGCACTATTGAGGCCTCTCCCCCCCATCTCAGCACTGAGGATCTCGCCTCTTTATTTAATATCACTTGCTCTTCCATCCTGGATTCTATCGCTCCCCTTAAAATGAAAAAGCCTAAGCCCAAAGGTCGGCCGTGGCTCAATGACACCACCAAAGCCCTAAGAAGGGAGTGCAGAAAATCAGAAAGGAGATGGAAATGTGACAAGCTTCAAATTTCCTTCGAAATTCTGAGAAACAATCTTCTCAAATACCAGGAAGCAGTAAAGTCTGCTAGAGCACAATACTTCTCCGACCTTATTTCGAAAAACTCTCATAACTCCAAGGTCCTATTTAGAACAATTACCTCTGTCATATGTCCCGCCCCCAGTACCAGCTTAGTTGGGTCCCCTGCTAAGTGCGAAGAATTCGCTAAATTTTTCACCAACAAAGTTGAGAATATTAGAATGAACATTTCCCCTCCCACCCGTGACCTAGCTGTCTCACTAGTCTGTTCATCTAAATTGGACTGCTTCCAACCCGTCACTCTATCCTCCCTTGCAAAGCTTGTCTCCACTATGAAACCTGCAACCTGCCCCCTTGATCCTGCCCCCACTGCCCTTCTGAAGGATGTCATTGCAATAGCTGGTCCCAGCATCCTCTCTATTATCAACAGTTCTCTGGCCACTGGCACTGTTCCAACCAGTTTCAAGCACGCGGTGGTCCAGCCCCTACTGAAAAAACCTAACCTAGACCCCACCTTGCCTAGCAACTACAGACCCATTTCCAAACTGCCATTCCTGTCAAAAGTCCTTGAAAAGGCAATCCTTAACCAATTAGTGCCCTACCTGCACCAAAACACCATCCTGGAAAGTTTCCAGTCAGGTTTCAGAGCCCACCACAGCACAGAGTCTGCCTTGTTGAAGGTACACAACGACCTGCTTCTCGCCATCGACACCGGCGACTGTGCAATCCTGCTCCTTCTCGACCTCAGCGCAGCATTCGATACAGTGGACCACACCATCCTTATTGACCGTCTCCGGTACGCGGTTGGCATTGATGGCACTGCCCTGAGCTGGTTCGCTTCGTACCTCAAAGATAGGAGTTTCGCCATCAACATAGGCAGTTATTCCTCTGCTCCAGCTAGCCTCTCCTGCGGAGTTCCACAAGGCTCCATCCTAGGCCCCATTCTCTTCTCTCTATACATGCTCCCCCTTGGCCAAATCATTCAAAGGCACGGCATTTCTTTCCACTGCTATGCCGATGACACTCAGCTTTACCTCCCCCTGAAACCCAACAACCAGTCAAATTTAAACAGCCTCTCACACTGCCTTGAGGACATAAAATGTTGGATGGCACAGAACTTCCTCCAATTAAATGAGAGCAAGTCTGAGGTCATCCTATTCGCCCCCCCCCCCGACTCCATCAAATTGATAACAGGCAGTCTTGGAAGCCTATCCTGCCTAGTCAAACCGCATGTCAAAAACCTCGGCATGATATTTGACTCTGCATTAAAATTTGATAAGCAAGTCAACGCTGTGGTAAAAGCCAGCTTCTTCCAACTTCGAACCATAGCTAAAATCAAACCTTTCCTCAAATTCGACGACACAGAAAAAATCATTCACGCTTTCATTTCCTCCCGCCTAGACTACTGCAACTCCGTATACACTGGGATCAGCCAATCTTCCCTGTCCCGCCTGCAACTGGTCCAAAACGCCGCAGCGAGACTCCTGACGGGTACCCG
Organism: Rhinoraja longicauda; assembly: GCF_053455715.1. Taxonomy (NCBI): domain Eukaryota; kingdom Metazoa; phylum Chordata; class Chondrichthyes; order Rajiformes; family Arhynchobatidae; genus Rhinoraja; species Rhinoraja longicauda. The sequence continues at coordinate 15,272,846 of NC_135957.1, read as the reverse complement.
TAAAAGGGACCACATCACCCCGATTCTGGCCTCTCTCCATTGGCTCCCTGTACGGTACAGAATCAACTTCAAGCTCCTCCTATTCACGTATAAAGCCCTAAATGGACACTCCCCCCCCTACATCAAAAATCTTCTAACCCCCCTCTCTAACTCCAGGTCCCTCAGATCGGCCGACTTGGGGCTATTCACTATCCCGCGGTCTAGGCTTAAACTCAGGGGTGACCGCGCTTTTGCGGTTGCAGCTCCTAGACTGTGGAACAGCATCCCTCTCCCGATCAGAACTGCCCCCTCCATCGACTCCTTTAAGTCCAGGCTCAAAACATATTTCTACTCCCTAGCGTTTGAGGCTCATTGAGGAGGCGCTGTGAACTGTTTGCGTGCTACTGTATGTTTTCATTTTTTTTTTCTATTGGAACCTAATCAAATGTACAGCACTTTGGTCAACATGGGTTGTTTTTAAATGTGCTATACAAATAAAATTGACTTGACTATCTCCTCTCCCTCTATCTCCCTCCCCCCCCCCTCCTCTTGTGATGTAATTGGAAGCCGGGGCCGGTATGTAAATTACCCGGGGGGGGGGGGGGGGGGGGGGGGAGGCGGCGGCCAATCAGCGCTGGGAACGGCGCCTTGCCATATAAGGGCATGCGGCGCCATAAAAGGCGACGTCGAGTCTTTATATGGGGCTGCAAGTAGTGCCGGGCGCGCCGCCTCCGCCATTCAGGGAACCGTGTGCGCCGGCCCTTCCCAGCGCCGCAGCTCCGCCCCTCCCCTCCAGCAGCTGCTGCCGCTGCCGCGGGGCAGCGCCGCCACCCTCTGCCGGAGCGGCGGCCGCAGCGGCTCAGCTCGACTCGGCTCAGCCCCCGACGCGGCGCGGAGCGGAGCGGGCCATGCTGGAGAGCGGCTGAGCACCGGATTACTTGCTGGGCGGGGCGCGGCGCGGCGCGGCGGCTGCCGGTGCAGCGAGTTTGTGGAGGGAGGGGAGGGAGGGGAGAGCACTGAGTGAAGGGAGTAAAGGGCAGCGAGAGAGAGAGAGAGAGGGAGAGTGAGGGAGTGAGGGAGGGAGGAGCGGCGGCGGCGGCGGGCCCCGCACCCAACCCCCCCCAGCCCCCCCAGCCCCCCACCATGCTGCAGAGCCAGGCCGGAGCCAGCGACAGCGCCTCGACCGCGGGCATCCTGCAGCCCCCCCCGCCCGCAGCGCCGCCGCCGCCGCTGGCCGGCAACATGCGGGAGCCCCCTCTCTCCGTCGCCGCCGCCTCCTACAGCGGCTCGGAGCCCAGCAGCGACGACGAGGACGAGCTGGTGGCGCCCCCGGCCCCGGTGGACAGACGCGGGCTGAAGCGCAGGGTGTCGGACATGGAGGCGGCCGCCGGCTTGGCCAGGGTGAGCGGCCACGACCCCAGCCTGGACTGTGGCGGCCCCGGGCTGACGGCGGGCGGAGGCGGAGGCGGCGGCGGCGGCGTCTACGGGGTAGCGGCCGTGGCCGGAGGAGCGGTGGTGGCGGCGGCGGCGGCCGGGCTGAAGCCGGGCAAGAAAACGCGAGGGAGGGTGAAGATCAAGATGGAATTCATCGACAACAAGTTGAGGAGGTACACGACTTTCAGCAAGAGGAAGACGGGCATCATGAAGAAGGTGAGCGCCCCGGGCCGACTTCTGACAGCTCCCTGGGCCGGGCCAAGCGGGCGGAGGAGTGGCTTGACTTGGGCTGCCGGCCGTCCGCTTAACCCCGAGTTTATGCGGATGTGCGATGGCTCCGGCAACTTGCTGTGTGGGTGTGGGTGGGGGGTGTGTGTCTGTGTGTGGGTTGCGTGTGTGTGTGTGTGGGGGGTGTGTGTCTGTGTGTGTGGGGGTATGTGTCTGTGTGGGTGTGTGTGTGTCTGTCGGGAGCATCGTAGTTGCAACATATTCCAGTTGGGATAAAGCAACAGGTCGCTGGAAACCCGGCGCGCTGCGAGGGACAGCTGTGTCCGGCTGCTGGGTGACACTAGCACTCTGTGTAGTTGTCTCTTTACCCCGTGTGGTGTGAAACAGCAGATACACAGTGACCTTTCTGGAGGGTAACCGCTGACAACCCGCTGGTGATTGCACCTCGAGCTGATAAGTTTACTGATGCTTGCCTTCTGGATCGATGGCGTCTCCTTTCTTCGTCCCCGCCTCTTCCTTGTAACCTTTTGCGATGCATGTTCCTTGATGGTCCAGCGCCCAGAGTAGTCGTGAAAAACAATGGTATTCCGGTACACATCTTGACCTGCGTCAAAGTGGCAGGATAGATGTTGCAGAGCTGGCCCCGGCATTCTTGAGTTATGTAGGAAGAATAGTTACTCGAGATTACTTTCCAACCAACCCCAATGTCAGAACCCTGGCCTGTCAGGCTGGTCATGGAGCTGTTCAGCATGGAAACAGGCTCTTCGGCCCACCTTATCCATGCTGACCAAGTTGGGATACTTGGCTAGTCCCATTTGTCAGCATTTGACCTAGAGTACTCAACCCTTCCTGTCCATATATCTGACCAAGTGCATTGTAAGTCATATTGGTATTTGCTTCTGTTGTTTCCTCTGGCAACTCATAGAAACATGGAAAATAGGTGCAGGAGTTGGCCATTCGGCCCTTTGAGCCAGCACTGCCATTCAATATGATCACGGCTAATCATCCAAAATCAGTACCCCGTTCTTACTTATTCCCCACATCCCTTGATTCCATTAGCCCTAAGAGCTAAATGAACTCATTCTAGATACAGGCTACATCCTAAGTGAAGTTGCTCCTGAAACCTCTCGCCTTTAGAATTCAGTGCCCTGGGTAGAGACAATGTGTTCACTTTCTCCATGCCCTTGTGATGCTGCACACCTCAATAAGGTCACCTCTCAGCCTCACGACCGCAAGTCAAGGTAACATTCTGGTGAATCTCTTCTGTGATTTCACCCTAATTGAGAAGTGGTTGGCTGAATAATCCTCAATGTCAGCAATGTGTACTTGGGGTCAGAGCCAGTGAGCTGCAGCTTCAACTACAAATAAGAGGGGGTGCTGTTCCTATGTGCACTTGGAGTGCTGTAGACTTGGAACCTTTTGATGCTATCCCATGTTATTGGGACTCTGAGGTTTTTCCTCACATTGTAGTTGTGTCTTGTGTTCTTTATTGTCTACTGCCGGACCCTGCCGTGAGAGGATGCTGGCGCTATTTGTTCGCCGCTTCTCCGTCAGGATAGTTTGTTTGTTTTTATGTCTTGACTGTTTTTGTAAAGCGTCTTTGAGCATTTGGAAAAGCGCTATAAAAAATAAATGTTTATTATTATTATTATATTATAACAGAGAAACACGCCCATCGATACACCTCGTTTGTAACTGTGACCCTTATCTGTTGTCACTCTGACCCTCTTGTAGACCCTGCCATTCCCGTAATCTTGTCCTTGCAATTGCCGGTGTCAAAGTTCCAGGACTTGTGGCTGGCCACTGCCCTTGACTTTCATCCAGAAACTGCTGCCCCTTCAGCCACTGCTGCTCTTCACCCCTGACCCCCTCATACCTGTTGCCTCCCTTCACCCCAGACCCTCTCCTACACTTACTGCCTCCGTTCACCCCTGACCCCCCCCGCACAGCCACTGCCTTCCTTGATCCCCCTTGTACACTCACTGCTGCCTCTGCTCACTCATGACCGTTTGACACCCGCATGCCCTTGACTTTCATCCAGAAACTGCTGCCCCCTCAGCCACTGCTGCTCTTCATCCCTGACCCCTTCACACTGCTGCCCTTCAGCCCTAACGCTCTCATACACTCACAGCTGCCTCCCAACAACCCTGACCCCCTCAAACACTGCTGCCCTTCACCCCTGGCCCCTTCATATTCTACACCCTCCATTGAAACTGTAGCCACCTGTTCAATGCTCTCTCCTGTAACTCTGGTTTCTGTCTAGTGTTGAGTTTCTAGTTAAGGTCTGTGTGCGTTCTCGGTTCCATCATTATCCCAATCGCTCCAGATTCTGCCGGATGAACTCAGTGGTATGACCAGCATCTATAGAGGGAAATGGACAGCTAAAAAAATGGCAATCTCTTGCACAGTAAACTTTGCTACCTTGAGGTTACTACTGGGAAAATCGTAATAGAAATATGAGGAACTAGTGGCGGCTTTGATTAGTCACTTTACTTTAGTTTAGAGATACAGTGCGGAAACAGGTCCTTCGAGTCCGTGCCAACCAGCGATCCCTGTACACTAACTATACACATGAGGGACAATTTCCAGTTTTTACCGAAGCCAAATTAACCTACAAACCCACGCGTCTTTGGAGTGTGGGAGGAAACCGGAGCACCCAGGGAAAACCCACGTGATTACCGCAGAACATACAAACTCCGTGCAGACAAGGCAGTAAGGCAGCAACTCTACCGCTGCGCCATCATGCTGCCCCACGGTAGTATTGAATCATTGTAGATTATCAGAGCGTAAAAAGGAGGGGTGGAGACTTCCAATGACTTTCACTGGAGGAAGAAAAACCCCATTAAATTTGGCAAATTAATGGGCTGACGGCTTACTCCCATGAAAGAAAGGGTGGTAGAGATGTTTGATGCATTGGACTTGTGAAAATCTCTTGCAGAGGTTCTAGAAGTTAGGAAGACCTCAAGTTAAGTGCCACTATTTAGGAAAGGAGTGAATTGGGAAGCAGGGACCATCATCCAGTTGGCACAACATCTGTCACTTGGAAAATCCTGGAAACTATTATTAGGTTAATGATAGGACATTTACGAAGCCAGTAGACAAGGCAGTTGAGCAGAAACAATGTGGTTTTGTGAAGGGGGAAAGGTGTTTGATTAATTTCTTGTTGTTTGAGGATGTAACAAGTAGGAGGAATAATGGGGAGCCAGTAGATGTGTGTGTTTGGGTTGATGGGAGGCATTTGATCGTATACTGGAACTTTAGCTAACAGAATGACAGATCATAACTCTGGAGTGAATATAGCATGATACAGGACTGGATAAAACAAAACCGAGTTAGAATAAATGCATCGTTTTCAGGCTGGCAGGCAGTAATTATCGAGGGTCTGGACCTGCCCAATTTACAGTATATTAATGACATGGGTGATGAAACAGAGTGGTCTGCAGTCAAAGTTGAGGACTATTCTCAAGCTATGACGGGAAGTTGTGAACAGGGCGTGGAACAGAAGTTGAGTAATTGGGTAAACTTTGGCAGATTGGGTATAATGAGGAAGATGATATTATGCACTTTGGTGGGAAGGATGGAAGAGCAGTATCTTAAATGCTGCGGTACAGATGGTTCTGGGTGTCCTTGTACATGAAACACGAAGTTGGCGTGCAGGACAGGAAGTAACTAGTAAGGCCAGTGGAAGGTTCAGTCTAATGTCAGGGGCACATGTGCTGTGAAATGTCTAGTTCACAGTAATGACGAGTGCAAAATAGCAGAATGTGCAAGACTGAAGTGCAATCTGAAGTAGAGCAAAAATACTAAAGTACAGTAACAGAGTGGGGCAGTTAAGAATAGGCGTGCATGGCAGATCCTCCAGGGAGGATGGTGTGAAGGAGATGATTAGTTTAACAGTGGGGAAGAAGCTGCTCTGGGCTTTCAAGCTCCTGTATCTTCTCCCAGAAAGAAGGTAAGAGAGGAAGGAAAATTGACCAGGGGGGCAGGCATCCTTGACAATACTTCCAGCCAACCAGGTTGGCCTTTATTGCGACGTAGAGAAGTAGGGAGGTTTTGATGCAGCTTAATAGGCCATTGGTGAGGCTTTACCTGGAACACTACAGCTTTGGTCATTATATTTAAAGAGCAATATACATGGATTGGGGGCAGTTCAGAGATGATTTGCTGACTCCCAGAGCAGTGCATGTCAGATAAGCAGAGATAATTCAGTTGGCCCCCCCAAGCATCTTCCACCCTTCAGCCATCCCACTGGTGCCGTCCCACCAGTGCCTGGCCCCAAACTTATTTTTGTACCTTGTACTCTTTGCAATGAAAGCTAACTTTCCATTAGTCTTGATTACGTGATATATCAGCATACTAACTGGTGCATTTACCAGGTTCCCAGATCATCTTGAGCTGCAACGTTTTGTAGCCTTGCTCCATTTGAATCATTTTCATTCCTGTAGAATAGTTGGGTTTAGTTTAGAGATACAAACACAGTGCGGAAACAGGCCCTTTGGCCCACCGAGTCCGCGACGACCAGCGATCCCTGCACATTAGCACTACCTACCCTACATGCACTAGGGACAATTTTTACATTTACCAAACCAATTTACCTACATACGTCCTTGGAGCATGGGAGGAAACTGAAGATCTCGGAGAAACCCCACACAGAACACGGGGAGAACGCACAAACTCCGTATAGACAGCACCCGTAGTCAGGATTGAACCCAGGTCTAGGGCGCTGTAAGGCAGCAACTCTACTGCTGTGCCATAGTGCCGCCCTCTACACTCTTAATCGGTGTACACTCTAATTAGGGCTGCAAAATCAGGGTTGTTGTGCGGGATTACCAGGGTTGCTGGGAGGATATTCTCCCTGGTGGGAATTCCCCTGGATCTAGGGGGATACTGTTTCAGAATAAAGATTTAAGACACGTGAGGACTCTGAAACTTGAGCCTTTATGGCGACAGGGTGCCTCAGTCATTGAATGTATTCTCGGCTGGCAAAGATGTTGGGTCTTTCGGGCATAGGGGGACTGATGGGGAAAGTGAGCAGAGGTCCAGATGTGAGCATCCATGAGGACACTGGAGATAAGCAGGCAGCATCTACGGCAGGAGAAGGTGAAGTTTCTGGGCAGTGATCTTATTGACTGAACAGCTGGCGTGAGTAGACAACTCTTTGTTCCTCAGTCTTGAGTAGCAAGAGTGAAAACACTTCAGTAGTGTAGTGGTGAGAACCTACTTCAGGGTAGGTGGCCACAGTGCGACACCACATGGATAAATACGGAGGGCTGGGAGGGGGGACACAAGGAAGAGGAACTGGTTCTGTGGCTTTTAGCTGGGTCAGTACCACAAAGACTCATCTGTCCTGTGCGCATCCAGGTGATCTTCATGAAGACATGGAGTTGTATGTCACAGAAATGGACCTTTCATCCCTACTTGTCTGTGCTGACCAAGTTGAGGCAAGACTTTAACTGTCATATGTACCGGCATCAGCACAATGAAATTCTCCCTTGCTGCAGCTTTGTGGGCCCATTAATACAATAACACACAAATGTACAATAATTAATAATACAATAAATTAATAATCAGTAATACTAAGTAACATGACCACAATAGTACATAACCAAAGTCGGTAGTGCAACCAAAATAGTCCATAGTGGATCATCATCGTTGCTGAGGTAGGGTTATGGTTAGTGTTGTGCAGTGTTCAAGAGCCCAATGATTGCTGGGAAGCAGTCGCTGTATTCAGACTCTAGCTTCCTGATGGTAGTAGTGGGATAAGAGTGATGCCAGGGTGTTGAGGGTTTTTGATATTAGGTTTGGGGAATGAGCCCCTTTGCTTGGACCAACATAGTCTTGTCCACAGTTCCGGACTGTTCTCTGCTCGTTCTCCACACTCTGACCTACAAACTTCTATGTCTATGGAATGTGGGGGGGAAACCCACTCTGACTGCCGTTCTGATCCTTTCCTCCTCGAGTAACTTGCCAACTCCAGGGCAAATCATTCCTGATACTGCTCTGATTGGGGTTCTGAGGATGCCAAACCTGCTCAGCGTAGCGTGGATTGTCCAATCTGTCAACTTATCTTCATCTTTTGTTCACCTGAGAAATGACAGCAACCATAAGGAATTTCGATAATTACAGACAAAATTGACTGAACGTCTATGAAAATGGGGCCTGTTTGTAACCCGGGGATGGCTTGCAGTGGTGTCAATGTTTTACAACAGTGTCCCTGCTCCAATATAGATTGGCTCCCAGTCCTAGTGTGTGGTGACTGTGCAATGCTACATAGGCCAGCGGCCCAGTGAACATTCACATGACTGAGGGTGCATAATATACCACATGCAATGAGCGTTATTGCAGATATCATGGTGACTTCATGTAGATAAAGGGAGCAGAAGATGGACAAGCATTCTGGACCCTGGCCAGACACCAGTTGATGGTCTGGGCTCAGACCGCAGTCTCAGCTTGCACTCTCTCCCTCCACCCGGATCACAATCAGATGAGTAAATGCAGAGGTGTATTATTGAAGTGTAAACTGCCACTCAAAAGAATTGGGCAGAGTCCAAATAAATTAAAGGGCATTAATTTTTGATAAACTATTGCGTTGTAACCAGCTGAGTGTGAGGGAACCCAGTGGGCGTGGTGATTTGGACTGAGAAAGCCTGCAAGGATCTTTAGCTCAATACCAAACATGCTAATTTTGTGTCATGTTCTTGTGCAGATTCATTGAATAGTCACTTTGGGTGGCAGGCTGTTACCTGTGGATTCTGTGGGGCTCCCACCTGTGTGATTTGACCAAAGTGGTCAGGAGTAATGTAACAGAGTCTGCTGCTGATGCAACTCAGTCGTGTGGGCAGAGGGGAGTTGGGGGAATACGAAGGGGCTGGCTGGATGGTCAAGAATTTGGCGGATGGAATAGAATGTGGGGAAAAACAAGGTTATGCACGTTGGTGAGAAAATATAGAAAACCTGAGTCTTTTTAATTGTAAGGAATTGAAAAGTGTGGATGTTTAGAGGGATTTTGTAAAGCTAATGGATTAGGAAGGCAAATTGTGCTGGCCAATATTGCAAGGAGGATGAGTTACAAGGGTGGGGGTGCGGGTTGCCTTGCACGGTGCTGTGGTAAGACAATATTGGAAAAGTGTGGTCTGGTGTCACTGAAGAAAGATGTGATAAAGAGAGTGAATGAAGGTCGGTTCAGAGATGGGTTTGAGGAATGACAAACCAGACTGGAGCCAATGCTCAAGTTATGGAATGTTGGATGATCTCATGGAAATATGTGAAATACTCTACTTACCCTGTGAAATGGCCTGTGCTGTTTGTGATTTCCCAGGCTGGGGTTTATGCAGTCAGAGGTTTGTCATGTGGGAACAATGGGGGGGGGGGGGAGGGGCGATTTCTGCACTTGGAGTTGTGCATCTTTGGAATTCTTTACCAAAGAGGGCTGAGGGGTGACACGATTAGATATTAAGATGTTAAAGGGAATTGAGGGATGTGGAGCAAAGAAAACTGGGTCAAGCAGCATCTGTGGAGGGAAATGTGGCATAGGAGTTGTGTGTCTTGGATCTTATCCAAGTTACAAAACGGGTGTTGGTGATTTTGATGACCATTAAGCTGGATAACCCCCCAGGGCCTGACCAAGTACATCCTCGGGCCTTATGGGAAGCAAGGGAGGCAACCTCAGAGGCCCTTGCTGAGGCATTTGCGTCATCCTTGGCCACAGGTGAAATTACAGAAGACTGGAGGGTGGATAATGTACTGTTATTTAAGGGCTGCAAGGACAAGCCAGGGAACCACAGGCCAGTGATCCTGGTACCAGTGGTAGGTATCAGTGTGGCTTTGTGCGTAGAGAAATGTCTCAACGGTGCTTTTTAAGAGGTCACCAAAAGGATTGGTAAGGGCAAAGCAGTGGGCTTATATAGAGCTTAGCAAGGCCGTTGACTAGGTCCTTCATGGTAGGCTAGTCTGGAAGGTCAGATTGTATGAAATCAAAGGTGAACTAGCCAATTTGATTCAAAATTGGCGAGGAGGAAGGTGTCCAAAGATAATTGTGGAAAAACAAGGAACTGGTGTAGAAAGAGCAGAGTGCTGGAGTAATTCAGCAGGATAAGTAGCATCTCTGGAGAACTCGGATAGGTGATGTTTCAGGTCGGGACCCTTCATAGTTGTTTTACTGATTAGAGGTCTGACCAGTGCAGTGCTGCAGGTGTTGGTGCTGGGTCCCCTGCAGTTTGTGATGTACATTAACGATTTGGATGACATGGAGCTAACATTTTTGGTAAATTTGTAGATGGCACCAAAATTGGTGGTAGGGTAAAGAATTATGAAGTTTATCAAAGTTTACAAGATCTAGATCAGTTGGGAGGGTGGGAAAAGAAATAGTAAATTAAATTTGACTCTGACAAGTGTGAGGTGTTGCATTTTGGTGTGTCAAACTCTCACAATAAATGACACTGCAGAGTGTTGCACAACTGGGAGCACAGGCCCATGGTTCACTGGGCACAAAGGTGGAAGGAGGGAGAGAAAAGGATGCACATCTGGGTGGGGCACAAGGAAAAGAAGGGGGAGTGGGTTTCTTACCTAAAACTGTTCATGTGGTTGGGTTGTAGGCTACCCAAGCAGAATACAAGGTGCTCTACCTCCAGTTGGCATGTGGTCTCACTCTGGTAACGGACGAGGCTCAGGACAGAAAGATAAGTGTGGGAAGAGGAGTTAAAATGGTTAGCGACCGGGAGATCCAGTGGGCCTTAGCGGATCCAAGTGTAAGCGTTCAGCAAAATGGTTGCCCAATCTACGCTTGAACTCGCCGAAGTAAAGGAGGTCACATCAGGAGCACTGAATGCAGTAGGTTAGAGGAGATGACGTGAGTCTCTGTATCACCCGGAAGGACTACTGCAGTCCTAGATGGATGTGAGGAAGGAGGTGTAGTGACAGGTTGCAGGAGAAAGTAGCTGGGGAAGGGAGGGGTAGGTTTGGATGGGAATGGACGAGTGAACCAAGAAGTTGAAGAGAGCGCAGTCTCCACAGAATGTAGAAAGGGGTGGGGATGGGAAGACGTGACTGGTGGTGGGATTATGTTGAAGATGGTGGAAATGTGGAGGTGTTGGATGTAGAGGCTGGTAGATTAAAGGCAAAAGTTGGAAACGTCTTGATACAGCTATAAAGGTAATTGGTGAGACCACAGTTGCAATATTGTGTGCAGTTCCAGTTGCCCAGCTATACGAAGGATATCATTAGGTTGGAATGATTTGAGACACCCTGGGGATGTATTACTGAGGATAATCCGGATTTGTAACGAACTGCCAGAGGAAGCTATAAAAGTGCATACAATTGCACATTTTCAAAGATATTTGTTAGACATGTAGATAGATGTGGAGGGGTGTGAGCCAAATGCTGGCAGATCGGACTAGCCCAATGGTCAATTTGGTCAGCATGGACAAGGTGGACTGATTGGCCTGTTTCCATGCTGCATTGGTCTAATGATGATCTTGCTGAGTGGCCGAGCAGGACGAGAGATGACCCACATCTGGGTCTCCGGATGTTGCATTCCTTGCTGGATACTACCAGTCTGGTGCTCTGGTGTGGGTGGGGAGGGATGGTGTGTAGTATGGGACGGTGTGTAGTTTGGGACGGTGTGGGTGGGGATGGTGTGTAGTATGGGACGTTGTGGGTGGGGATGGTGTGTAGTTTGGGACGGTGTGGGTGCGGATGGTGTGTAGTTTGGGACGGTGTGGGTGCGGATGGTGTGTAGTTTGGGACGGTGTGGGTGGGGATGGTGTGTAGTATGGGACGTTGTGGGTGGGGATGGTGTGTAGTTTGGGACGGTGTGGGTGCGGATGGTGTGTAGTTTGGGACGGTGTGGGTGCGGATGGTGTGTAGTTTGGGACGGTGTGGGTGCGGATGGTGTGTAGTTTGGGACGGTGTGGGTGCGGATGGTGTGGGGGGGAGATGGTGTGTAATTTAGGACGGTGTGGGGGGGAGAGAGGTAGTCTAGGGCAATGTGGATGGCTTGTTTTTTGTTCACCGTGCTGTTATCTGGACGTGTTACTGTGAGGGTCTGCCCTGTGTGTGAAATTGGAGCATAGCCTGACTGCAGCTGAGTACGTGATGTTTTCCACTCCCTGGGCCCTGGGACAGGGATCCTGATGGGCAGGAGGGTGCATGGTGACCCTGAGCCGTGTGCCCTGCCTGGGATGGGTACTGAGGTCTGGTTCCCATGTACTCTGCTGCTGTCATGCTGCACTGTAGCTGCTGTAAGCAGTCTCATGCCTGATGGGTGGGGGGTCTGCCGCTGCACTGCTCCGGTGATGAAACGGCCTGTTGTTGCTCTGCCCCCGCAGGCCTACGAGCTTTCCACGCTGACGGGCACGCAGGTACTGCTACTGGTGGCGAGTGAGACGGGCCACGTGTACACCTTCGCCACCCGCAAGCTGCAGCCGATGATCACCAGCGAGACGGGCAAGGCACTAATACAGACGTGCCTAAACTCGCCGGACTCGCCGCCCCGCTCCGACCCCACCACCGATCAGCGGATGAGCGCCACGGGCTTCGAGGAGACTGACCTCACCTACCAGGTGTCGGAGACCGACAGCAGCGGGGAGAACAAGGTAAGGCATCTGGTGCAGCGGCCTTGGCCCAACAGGTGGCGCAGGGAGGGGGGTGGGTGTCTCAGCCGGCACTCTTCCCTCAGTGGGTTGTCTGGTGAAGCATTCCTGCAGTCTACAGGGGAGCAGGAGAGGATTGAAATGAAATCTCTAAATATAACTCTCCCTATTTACACTTTCACCCTTGTGTACATAGAATCTCTTTGAATACTCAATCATTTCCGCCAAAGCTATCTCATGCCCCATTAGCCCTTCTGATTTCCTCAAATATACTCCCCTTTTTAATATCTGAAATTTCTTTCCATATCGGCCCTGAATGGCAAACCCCTTCTGTGGTTGAGAGGGTGGAGAGGGGGGGATGAACATCATCCATCCAAATATGTATTCTGTACATTTTGCTGAGTTCACTGCTCATTCTCATTGCAGGCCCAATTTGCCTAATCTCTCCTAGTGTGGCAATTGACAATCGCCCTTAAAAAAATCCTCCACATCCTGGCAGCGTCTGGTAAACCACCTCTGCACCGTCGACTCTCTCCCTTTCCCCACTCTTCTCTGCCAGTCCTTGTTTCTTGTTTTTGATACTGCTCTTTATTGTTATCATATAGTGTGGGCAGAATAATCCTACCTGGTTTCTCTGTTTGGAGGGAGTGATTGAATCCAAATTTTTTGATTTTAACCAGTTTTTAAAAAGTTTTGTTTTTCCCGTTGACGAAGCTCTTTGCTGGCATTAAATGTCAACCATTTTGCTTTTAAAATTGTTGCACCTTGATTTCAAGATCAGAGGCGAGGGAACCTGTGTGGGAGGTGATGGGACTGACGGGCAGAAATGGAGCAAAGGTGTTTGTGATGGGTGGAGCAGGAAAGAAAGGGATAATGAGGAGAGGCCTAAATCAGGTTGTGTATGTTAATATTTATTTTGTGCTATGAAGAAATGGCACACTTTGTTGAGTGAGAGTTTGAGAAGTGTGAATGTACATGGTGATTCTGAGTTGGTGCCGGCTGAGGCCAGGATTTCAGTCAGCTATCTGTGATGTTTACTCATTCACCATTTGGTGCTCTGCTCTCCCCCCACATCTCTCAAATGTGTCGATAGGTTGATGAGCGACTGTGGTTGATGGGTCTGAGAGTTGGAATATGCTGCAGTGGAGTTCTGCTGGCAGGCAGATGGAAGCGAATGGGCTGAATGGCCTCCTGCATCGTAGTAAATGATAAAATGGAGTGTTTGGGAAAGTGGTTGTGGAGAGGTCCTTTCCTTTTAGAATTTTAATAAGTGTAAATGTTTAAAAACGGCTGTTTTGGGGTGAAGTTAGAAACCTGTTTTCACTCATCGATGGGAATCTGGAACCAAAGAAAGGAGGAAATGTGCAGGTCAGAGGTTGAAAAGGTTTGCTATCTGGCTATTTAAATGGCTTTCCCACATTGTGGGGAGAAGGCTACATGCTGATGGCATACACTAGATAGATACACCATGTTTGAATGGTGTATCATTACTGCAGAAGGCTTTGGGATGTGGTGGCAGGGTGGAAGACATTCTCTAAGTGGCCCATGATCCCTACAGAGTGGACCGTGCAATGTCAGAAGTAAATCGAGTCACAATCATGCAGCATCTATCTCATCCATGTCAAACCCCAGTGTTTCATAACCAATGGAGCTGTTTTGGTGCAGTCACTATTACAATATTGTGCCATACTTGATGCAGGGTCTCGAGCCAAAACGTTGACCAAACCCTTTTCCTCCATAGATGCCTCCTGATGTGCTGAGTTCCTCCAGCTGTTTTGGTGCGTACTTTGATTTGGTCTTTAGGAGCTTCTTGAATTGACATAACACTTAATTTATTTGACTTCCTTTTTGGTTGTGTTATCTCTGTGCTGCTGTTTAGAAACCAATGTGGTAGTAAGGCTCTGTGAGCAGTTTTGGGCTTCAAGGGAAAGTAAGTATGTGGAGAAGATGAAATGGCTATTTCCCTGCCAGTTCAAGGCTATGCAGCTTAAAATACTTTTTGGTGGAATCCCTTGGAGATTGACAAATGGACACGGGAGACAGTAGGCTGTCTCTTGATTTTCATTGGTATGAGACAAAAGCCATTGGTGGCAAATAGTAGCTTGCAGGAGTAATTTGGAAGAGTTAACAAGAATGTGAGCATCAAAAAAATGCTGGGACTCTGGTCAGGCAGTATCAGTGCAGAGAAAAAGAGAACTAACTTTATAGCTCCAAACCTTTGTTAGAACTGGGAAAGAGAAAATGGGTAATTCAGTTGACAAGAAGCTGGTGGGAGGGATGGTGAGGACAAAGGGAATATTTGTGGTGGGAGGAAACAAGGTTAATGTGGGTATTTAGATGGTGATTATGTTTCTTTGTAGCTAACAGCAGGGTTGTTCGACATGACCAGCAAAAGACGGTAATGGCAAGCAAAAAACGGAGCCATTATCACAGACAGATGAGTTGCAGCAGAAACGACTGGTTGTGAGACAAGGAAAATTCAACATTGAACCCTGACGGATGCTACAGGGGGAGTGTTGATTCTCTCGGGCCACAGACTGAGGTTGGAGCAGGATGGAGATTTAAAGTGTAGGAAGGAACTGCAGATGCTGGTTTAAAGACACGAAATGTTGGAGTAAGTCAGCGGGACAGACAGCATCTCTGGAATGAAGGAATGGGTAACCTTTCGGGTCAAAATGGGTGACATTTTGAGTCGAGACCCTTCTTCAGACTGAAGAAGGGTCTCGACCCAAAATGTCACCCATTTTGTGTCTATCTTTGGAAAATTAAAGTGGCAGGCGATGGGAAGCTCAGGGTCACTCCTGTGGACTGGTCACAGGTGCTCACCAATCATGTCGCCCAGTCTGTGTGGTGTCTCCAGTGTGAATACCAAATGCAGGGCACTAGACTGGAGGAAATGCAAGTGATTCACTGGGTCTTGGATGGTAGGAAGGGAGGAAGTGAAAGGAATGATGTTGCATCTCCTGCAGTTGCATGAGGGCATGCATGGGGAATGGTTGGTGACAAGAGAAGAGTGGACCAGGGTTGCAAAGAAGCCATCCTTTTGTATTCCAGAAAGCGGAGGAGCAAATGTGGCTGGTTGTGCCATATTGTTGGGGCTGGGGAAGATCACAATGGATGATCCATTGAATGTAGAGGGCGGGAGAGAGAGAGAGACCCTGGGGGAAATCTCTGTTCTTGCATGAATGAGAGTGGAGGTGCAGGAAATGGATGAGGCATAGTCAAGTTCTCTGTCTTCTGGCGTGGGGGTAAAGCCATTGAAAATGAAGACATTTTACAGTCATCTGTGCAGAAAGTCTCAATTGGGGCAAATGTGATGGATTTGGAGCATCCGGGAGAATTAAATGAGGTCACATTTCTTTGTTTTTTGCTGCCAATTAATACCCTCTCACCTTCAAGGTCCACCTGTCTCCCTTTCCCATCTAGATCTCAATGTGTTGTGGGGAGAGCTAGCAGTCAGCATCCACTACAAGCTCACGGATTCCCACAACTGCGACTATGCTTCCACCCTGTCTCATGCAAGGACAACATTCCCGATTCCCATTTGCTCTGCGACTTTCTGCACAGTTGACTCTGAAACGTCATTCCACCTTCCTTTAGCATGGCTTCATCTCGGTTCATATGGACGGAGCCTGTGGCCGCATCCTATGTACTCGCCTCCGCTCACAACCCTTCCTCCTGGAAATTAGAAGTTGTTGAAGTGGAGGGAATGTTTGTGGTGGCGGCAAGCTGAAACAACAGGTCTGCTGGACGGCCCTGCTTGTGGGTAGACCCAGACTATGGATCCGGGGCACAGGCTGAAAGTTACAAAGGGAAGATCTTTTGTGGGAATGAGCTGTGTGTGGGAGATAAGGCCCTGACGTAGTGAGGACAAGGTCCTGGGGAAGGTTTGAGGATGTGAAGCTGATCTTTGGCCTCTGAGATGGAGGTCAGTTTGCTGGACTACAGCAGCACCACCCTTGTTAATGGGTTTGTGAGTGGGCTTGCTTCATTGTGGTAGAGTGCTAAAGGTTCAGGAGGGGGAATGTGTTATAGCCCTGTTGTGTTAGCAACATCTCAACACATAGTCACCATATATCTGCCTCTTAACCCTTTTGACCTGGTCTTGTCCTATTGCAGATATTTCCTTTTACATATCCTGCCATCACCACCACTTGCAACTTGAGTTGATCTTTCCATTCTAACGTTGGGTCTGGAAATGTTAATGCTTTCTCTCTCCACAGATGCTGTCTGCTCAGTGCTTCCACAGCAGCAACTTGTAATTAGGTTGAAGGAGACACTGGGTAAAGGGATCTGGAAGGAAGGTCATTAAGGTACTTGGGACCTGATGACAAATGGTTGTAATATCACTGAAGACAGAAACAAAATGCTGGAGTAACTCAGCGGGACTGCTCTGGAGAGAAGGAATGGGTGACATTTGGTGTTGAGATCCTTCCTCGCTACAGACTGGGACTTTATTTATTTGGTCAGAAGCTAGTGTTCTTTGTCCCTTTAGCCTGGTGCACAGTATAAAGCTGCCCATGCCTGTGGAGTTGGTTGACCTGGACAGGGGAAGCATGGCAATTGAATGGGTTGCTTGCAGGGTGGATGTGAAGGGTGGGCCAAGAGTTGTGGTTTCCTGCATGGCTACCCCCGTTGAGTACTGATTCACTTCAGTCGGATGTGTGGATAGTGAATGAAGATACGGTAGAGGTGGTAAAGTTGCCCCTTGTGCCTCTGGTGTTAGTGGGTCATGCTGCAGGGTGCGCTGGTCACCAGTGAATTCAAAGTTATTTTATTGTCACGTGTACCAATTAAGGTACAGTGAAACTCTATTTACCATCCAGTCATACTTAAAAAAAGCCACAAGCCACACAACTACATAAAAGTTAACATAAACATCCACCGCAGCAGATTCCCCACATTCCTCACTGTGATGGAAGGCAATAAAGTCTAATCTTCTTTCCTCATTATTCTCCCGTGATCGGGCAGTCGAACCATCCGCACTTGGGGCGATCAAAGCTCCCACAGTCGGCGATTGAAGCCCCCGCGATCAGTGCGGTTGAAACTCTCGCGATCAGGGCAGTCGAAGCTCCTGCGGTTGGAGCTCCCGAAGTCGGTCCCCAACAGGGATCGCCACCATGTTAAGTCCTGCAGGTTCCCGCGGTTGGAGCCCTGAGGTCGATCCCCGACAGGGACCGCCAGCTCCACGATGTTGAGTCCTGCAGGTTCCCGCGGTTGGAGCCCTGAGGTCGATCCCCGACAGGGACCGACAGCTCCACGATGTTAAGTCCTGCAGGCTCCCACGGTTGGAGCTCCCAAAGTCGATCCCCAGCAAGAGGTCGCCAGTTCCTTGATGTTAGGTCGCAGTGCGGAGGGAGATACGATACGGAAATAAAATCGCATCTCCATCGACGTAAGAGATTAAGAAAGTTTCCCCCAACCGCCAACCACCACATAAAACAAAACTGAACACTAAAACATTTAACACATACTAAAAACAACAAAAGAGAGAAAAAGACGAGACAGGCTGTTGGCGAGGCAGCCGTTGTGGAATTCTGGGATAGCAGTGAATGTAACACTCGTTACAGGAGAGAGTTGGGGCCAGACCTGATCCAGGCAGCAGTGAGTCTGCAGAGCGCAGTGGTGGGGATAACCAGCTGTGCTCTCGTGTAGTGATCACACTCCGCCTGTGCTTAAGTTCCGGAGCAGAATTAGGCCATTCTGCCCACCAAGTTTACTCTGACATTCAATCATGGCTGATCTATTGTTCCCTCTCAACCCCATTCTCCTGCCTTCTCCCCATAACCCCGACACCCTGACTAATCAAGAATCTCTCATTTCCCGCCTTAAAATGTCCATTGAAGGCCTTCACAGCCTTCTGTGTCACAAATTCCCTGTGCCATAAGACTGCCTTGAATGTTTGGGAACTCTGACTTTGTTTCCGTGTCCTGACTCTGTGTCCTGTGCCACGGTTGTGGAGCCTCTTTCTCTCTTCCCTCCCCCCTCGGTCAACTGCAATCCCCTCCTCCCAGTACTGCTTCTCCCATTGCCCTGCTCCCAACTCTGCGCTGCATTGCCCCATCTCCCATCCTGTCTTCCCTTATCGTGCTGCCGTGCCTCTCATTGATAAAAGTTTGTGTGACCATATATGGTCTGGTTCCCTGCCTAAACCTCTCGCCAGGCCCCCGTGTGATATTCCTTATAAGTTGCAGCTGTCCCAGAGCCCGATGTAGCTGAGAGGGGGGTGGGGGGAGTTGCCATATACTGATCCAGGCTCTGGCATATGTCAACAGGCCCCACGTCACTCAGTGTTAACTGCCCTGGGCTGTAGCACGCTGATTGGAGCAGTGTCCTGTGGGCAGTGAGGATATGGCAGCAATCAGGACGCCCTTGGAAGAGACCCGCTCACTGCCTGGAGCAGCAGCTTTGCTTTCCTGTAGCCTTTCCCCTCGATCAACCCGGCCAGGTGTCCTGTCTCATTAACTGCCCGCTTACTGACCCCTGCACTGCATCACCTTTCTCCCAACCTTTAGTTTACTTTAGAGATACAGTGCGGAAACAGGCCCTTCAGTCCCCCAAATCCATGCCGACCAGCGATCCCTGCACACTAACATTATCCTACACACACTAGGGATAATTTACATATATACCAGGCCAATTTAGCTACAAACCTGTATGTCTTTGGAGTGCGGGAGGAAACCAAAGATCTTGGAGAAAACCCACGCAGGTCACAGGGAGAGCGTTCAAACTCTGTCAGACAGCACGTAGTCAGGATCGAACCTGGGTCTCTGCCGCTGTCAGGCAGCAACTCTACCGCTGCACCACCCTTGTTGGTGTGCACACTGTCGGGAAGGGAGTGTGGTGACTGAACACTGCAGGATGTCCACAGGGTGGGTTTACTTGCTGTGGGCATGCCATTCCGAGGGGTCAGGACACCCAAGTTCCTGGTCTGAGGGGGGTAAAGGTGACTGATCCCACTATGAGGGCTGAAGGCACCTTCAATCCCTGCCCTGAGGGGGTGAAGGCAGCCCTCAGTGGCAGCCCCACAGCAAGTAAACCCACCCTGTGGACATCCTGCGGTGTACACTGTAACAGTGAGGGGTCAAGGTAGCTGACCCCCAACTCTGAGGGATGAAGGGACCTGCGACCCTGCTCTGGGGGTGAAAGTAGCTGGGCCCCCTCACTCTGGATGGTTCACTCTGAGTATATTCTGTGTGCAGCGGTTTAATCTTCAGTCCAACGGTATGTTTTGAAGCTGTTTGTGTGGCCGCAGAATGTTTGGTTTTACAAAAGCTTTAACTCCTTCAGTGCTGTGGAGGAACAGCTTTGGGGTGTGGATATTTGTGCAAATGATGGTTGCCAGAGCGAGGTGCAGCTGATTGGGTGTTGCTGGGGGGGGGGGAGCTGCCTCTGGATATCTCCTAGTGACTTCTTCACATGGGACAAATGGCTGGTCGGCAATCTAACAGCTGGGGACAGTCCCTGGTGACTGGTGTGGTTTACTGAGGGTTCTCTGAACTGCACCTTGGTGTCACAGCTTGTATCTCACTGCCCTCTGGTCCGACAAGTGTTGATTTAGAAATATAGAAAAATAGGTGCAGGAGTAGGCCATTCAGCCCTTCGAGCCAGCACCACCATTCAATATGATCATGGATGATCATCTCACATCAGTAGCCCATTCCAGCTTTTTCCCTATATCCCTTGATTCCTTTAGCCCTAAGAGCTAAATCTAACTCCCTCAAAAAAAACTCTCTCTTTAATTTACCTGAACAAGCTTCATCCCCTTCATGGGGAGTTTTAATTTTTGGGACTATTTTCCCTTCTGCTCCAGCATGTCTTGTGCTGGTCTATATGGTTTTCCTGGATTTTCTATCCATGGTTGTTTCTGTCCATTTTACTAAAATCCTAAAACTGTCACCGGATCAAATTCCTGGAATAAGTGTGTGGGAAAGGACTGCGGATGCTGGTGCTGGTTTCCACCGACGATAGACACAATGTTAGCAGGCAGCATCTCTGGAGGAAAGGAAGAGGTGACGTTTCGGGTCAGGACCCTTTTTCAGACCGAATTCTGAAGTCAGACTGGCTAAATTCTTTAAACATTCCTCAGCTCACTTGCCGAGTTGATCAAGTTCATGCTATCTTTTTTGATAACTATCTTCACTATCTACGATATCATCCACTTTAGTGCCATCTGCAAACTTACTAATTGCGCCTTGTACATTCGCATCTAAATCATTGATATAAACCACAAACAGCAATGTGGGCCCAGCACCAATCTCCGAGACACACTGCTAGTCACAGGCCTGTCGTTCAAAAAACAACCGTCTACCACCATCTTCTGTTTCTTTACTTGAAGCCAATTTTCTATCCAGTCAGCTAGCTCTCCATGGATCACATGCCATCTCCACTTCAAGAGCAGCCCACCACGTGGAACCTTATCAAAGGCCTGCATTTGTAAAGGTTAAAGCTTTTGCAAACATGTTCATTCAGAACTGCGATCTCTGCATCCTCCTGAGTCCCTCAACATTACAGAAGGCAGTCTTCAGCAAATCCAATCACTCCATGTGATATCAGGAAAGAGCTGGAAGCTCTAGATGCAGGAAAGACTCGTCAGATTGGCTGCAGTAATGAAGATGAGTGATGCAAATTAGCCATGCCTCGGCCAAGCTGTTCCAGTGCAGTTAAAACATCAGCGTTTCTCCCCAGGTGTGTCCTCTTCATAAAACGCTGGACAAAAACTAATTACCCATTTAATTTGTTCATTTATTTACAATGAAGTGGTGGATGGTGTCAAATGAAGTCACACTGCTTTCCACTAATCAGTTTGGGGTTTGCCAAAACTGCTTCACTCTGCATCTTATCATAGTAATGGTTCAAACTTTGACCAAGGAGGTGAAATCCAGAGGCGCGGTGCCAGCACCTGCTTTTGACATCAAGGCAGTGTTTTGTGGCTGCAAGGAGCCTGATGAAGTTGATCAATGGGCCAAAGGGTGAAATGCTTCAGTAACAAGAACCATATGTAATGCAAGGACAGACCAAGATAACATTCAGGACAAGGTCCTGGGCATAACCTACTTCATCAATGACCCTGCTTCCGTCAAAAATGGGGGTGTTTGCTGTTGATTCTACGTTATAAAATTCAGTTGCATCTTGGAAATGTTGTTTATGTATATAAAACCCCAGACACCGTTCAGACATGAGCTGATAAGTAGCAGGTAACTTTGCTTCGCACTTAATATGGCACCAATAAACACCATAAACAAGACAGCATTCTTGTTCCTTCCTCCTTTCCATTCACCTCTAAAGCATTAAAATTGAGTGGCACTGTCATGATCACGGCCCCTAGTAACAACATTTCGTGCGGGTAATGAGTGGTTAATATTGACTAAACGCTACAGTTTCAAGAGCAGGTTCAAGGCTGGTTGATCTGCGTTGAGTGACTCACTGTGGCCTTTCCATAATCTACAAGGCTTGAGTCAGGGGTGTGAAGGAATAGAGTCATTGTAGACCATTGAAACAGACCCTTTGGCCCATTATGTCTATGTCGGCCATCAATACTGATCTCATTTGCCTTCATTAATCCCATGCCCCTCTGCCTTGCTCATCCACATAGTTGTCCAGATAGGTCTTCAGTGTTTTTACTGTTCCTGCCTCCATCACCCCTGAGAGCCCCTTTAAACCCCCTCCCTCTAACTGTAAATATGCCCTCTAGTTTGAGACACCCCTATCCTGGAATGGAAACTGGCTAATTTGCCAATCTACGTCTCTCAATTTAATTTACCTCCATCATATCACTGCTCATCATCCTTTGCTCCAGGGAAAATGGAGCGAGCCTCTAATCTCTCCGTGTAACTCAAACCCTCCAATCCAGGCAACATCCTTGTGAATTTTGTGCGCACTCTCCCTGGCTTAATCACATTTCCTCTAGTGTGGCGACCAGAGCTGCGCACGACACGTCAAGTGTAGCCTAACCAACGTGGTCTCCCATCTCTTATGCTCAGTTTCCCAGCCACGGAGGCAAGCGTGCAAATTCCCTCTTCGCTACCTTGTTTAGACAATAGACAATAGGTGCAGGAGTAGGCCAATCGGCCCTTCGAGCCAGCACCACCATTCAATTACCTGCAATTGCCGCTTTCAGGGAACTCTGTACCACTCAGTCCCTCTGCTCAACAACACTGTCCACAGCCTTGCCATTCACCCTGTATGTCTGTCCTGGTTTACTATCACTTTGTCCTTGGCCGAGTTAAATTTCATCTGAAGACACAAGAGCATGCAGGTGCTGGAATCTGGAGCAACCAATTGTAGGAGGAACTCAGCACGTCAATCAGCATCTGTGGAGGAAAAAGATTGTCAATGTTCTGAGTTCCTGAGTGTCTGCAGAAGGGTCTCAACCCAAAAAGTCATCTATTCCTTTTTTCCAGAGATGCTGCCTGATCTGCTGAGTTACTCCAACTTTTTGTGTCTCTTTTCAAATTCCTCCAGTGGATTGTTTATTGCTTTGAATTCCATCTGCCATTCCCTTTCCCACTTTTCCAGTTGTTCTAGATCCTGTTGATAAACACTTTCATTGTCCACAATACCATCAATTTTGGTGTTGTCCTCAAGCTTACTAACCATGCACCACCTATGTTCTCATCCAAATCATTAATATAGAGGACAAATGGGGCCTAGAACTGATCCGTGTGGCACATCACCCCAATCTGAATAATATCCCTCCACTACCACCTTCTGACTCACTCCTTCCACCAAGCCAATTTTACATCCATTGACTACCTCACCCTAGGTACATGTGTACAAACTGGCAAGCACTCGTCAAAGGCTTTGCTAAAGTTCATGTAGACAATGTCTCCTGCCCTCATCAATCCCCTTAGTCGCCTCTTCAAACTTGTGAGATACGATTTCCCACGCACATTCATGCTGACAATCCCTAATCAGTCAGTCATAGTCATACAACGTGGAACCAGGCCTTTTGACCCAACTTGTCTATGCCAACCAAAACGCCCTGTCTAAGCTGCCCACATTTGGCCCAAGTCCTTCTCAATCTTTCCTATCCTTGCCTTTCCCAATGCAAATATGTCCTGTCCCTCAGAATCCGCTCCAGTAACTTTCCTGTCACTGATGTATGGCTCACCGGTCCTTTATTCCCTGCTTAATCCAGCTGCCCTTCTTAAATATATATCTTAAACAAAGACACAATATTAGTTGTCCTGCAGTCTTCTAGTACCTCCGTGTGGTTAGCAGAGATTTCTGCCACGGACCTCCACAATTCCCTCCCTTGCTTCCCATAATATCCAACGATACACCCGATAGAACCCTTCCATTTGCTGGATGAGTGCAGTTCCAATAACCCCATCCACCCCCCTGAACATTTGTTCTCTCCACCACGAGGGCACAATTGCTGCAGTGTCTACTGGCCAAATAACTGCTGCAGACCATTCTAATCTCAATACTGGGCGGGCGCACAGGCTCTGCCGCACCAGGGCAAATCAAGTTGAGTTTATGCACAACTTCAGTGTGGTACAAGTGCAATGAAAATCTTGCTTGCAGCAGCATCACAGGCACGTAGACTCAGACAAACACGCACAAAACATAATCTTCAAAACAATTCTGTAAGACAGTAAAAAGAAATGTCTAAAAATACATCCATGCAAGTGCACAAGGTGGTCCATAGTTCTGTTGCTGAGGTAGGATTGGGGTTGTGCAGGTTGGTCCAAGAGCTTGATGGTTATAGGCAAGTAGCTGTTCCTGCTGCCTGTTGTGTGGGACCATGCTTGTGTACCTCCTGCCCGATGGTAGCATCAAGAATTCAGCATGGGCTGGATGGCGGCGCTGCCATAGCAGCTGCGGCTTACCTGCGGTCCATTTGTCTTTGTGTTTTTGTTGTTTTTTTGTCTTAATTGTAGTTGTGATGTCGTGTTTTTGTGTTTGTGTACTATGTGGGGGGGATGGGGGGGAACTGTAAAATTGTAAATAGGTGTCCCTTCCGAACGGAGACCCGACCTTTGTTTTCTGGGTGTTGTCTCCGTTCCTGCTGCGGCCTACCATCGGTCCAACTCCTGGAGCTGGCGCCTTCCAGGGCTCCGGTTCGCAGAGGCCGCGGATCGGACTTACCATCAGCGGAGCCGGCCGTCTTCGGAGGTTGCGGGAGCGGCTGCGACTCGCCTTAGGCTCGGGCCGCGTGGATGCCGACATCGGGAGCTCCGGCAGCGGCAGCGGGTTCGCCCGCCCCGGATCGCGGGGCTTGGGTCGCGGACATTTCACCGTCCGGCGCGGCCTAAGATAGGCCGCGGGATATTTCTCTGCTGGGCGGGGGCTTCAATGTCGGGAACCACGACCGCCCCGACGTGCAGCAACAGCGGCAGCGTGTTCGCCTGCCCCGGATCGGACTTATCATCAGCGGAGCCGGCCGTCTTCGGAGGCTGCGGGAGCGGCTGGGACTCTCCTTAGGCTCGGGTCGCTGCGGACCGTCCGGCGCGGCCTGCAACCACAACAACCTGACTGCGGGAGAGGACAGCAGGAGAAGGGAAAGACATTGTGGCCTTCCATCACAGTGAGGAGAGGACTGGAGGAGACTCACTGTGATGGATGTTTCTTTTTTTGTGTGTTTTTGGGGTTGTGTAATTTTAATGCCTATTTAATGCTTTTATTGTTGGACTGTGGGTTACTGAATTTCGTCCAATATTGGATGACAAATAAAGCTATCTTGAATCTTGAATGATGGGAATCCTTGATGATAAATGCTGCCTTCTTGTGGCCAAGACTCCTTCTCTGACCTCTGCACCCTCGCGTGTTTTGGGTCAGTGGACAGCTCTGATGGGTTAGATCTCTCTCCTGTCCTTTGTGTACACAGCCTCTGGACACTACAATGAGGTGCTGACAAAGTGCAGAACCACAGATTTCCCCCTGTCTTTTAGATGAGGCTCACATGGAAGCCTATCCTGCATCATTTTGGAGAAGGTGGGAGTTCTCCCTGGTGTCGTGAGAATATGAGTGAAAGCAGTAGTGGCCACAGTTCCCATCAGGTCTGAAGAAGAGTCTCAACCTGAAACGACACCCATTCCTTCTCTCCAGAATTGCTGCCTGCCTGAGTTACTCCAGCATTTTGTGTCTATGAACTGTTTAGTAATATCTTTTACCTGTCAACCGGGTTGCTGCAATGATTCCCACATCCCGTGATACTCTTAACACCCTGGTCAATGTATGTCACTTGATTCACGTCTCCGGGCACACTACCTGGGCCTTCATCACAGTAGTGGGAGTGTACAGTGCACAATGATTGCCTCGTGGCCCTGGTTACTTTGGCGATACATTTTGTGAACACTTCTGTCCATTTGTGCAGTGCCTGATGGTGTCCTGAGTTGTTGAGGGGCTAGAGACCTCTCGGTGGTCCTGGTGTTGAAGATTGGTCCTGGGAGGTGGGTGTCCTGAGTCTTTAGGAACAGACTTGGTAAGATGGGTTTTTGTGGTGGTGCTAGGAGGTCAGTTGAAAGGTTTGAAGCTCTGTGGCCTGAAATGTATGCACTAAAATCCCAAAGGCAAATTAAAACCTTCCAGCCTTGGCACAGAATCATTTTCTGCTGTATGCTGCTCTCTGATTTCTCAGAGAATGTTCCTTCTCCATACAAGGGCAAGCTGTGCTACTTCCGTGCAAACATTGGTTTTATTGGCGTGATTCACTGAGTAATGACTCTGCTCCAAACTATGCTTTGGAGTGTTTGTAAACTAGACTCCTGTTAAATACAACAGCCACCTTCCTTGTGTCTGTCCCCCTCCATCAGCCTGCCACGCATGCCACGGAGTACACCCATCACAACTCCAGCTGGCATCTATGCTGCATCATTTCATCTTGTTCTTCTCTCCCCAGGTGGGAACCAGCACTTCTGGGCTTCTTCTCTTTTTTGCTCTGTTTTCTTTCTTTCATTCATTCTTTTTCCTTTTCTTTCTCGTGCTCTCCGTCTTTATCTCTCTTGGTTTTTTTTCTCTCTTTCTCTGTCCTGGCCTTGTCGTCGTCGTCCCCCCCCCCGGCCTTCATTTTTCTCTTGCTTTCTTCCCCTCTTGCTTTGTCCCTCTTGCTTTGTCCCTCTGGCTTTCACTGTCTCTTGCTTTCTTCCTCTCTTGCTTTATCACTCACATTTTCTTTCTCTATGTCTCTTCTCTCACACTTTCTCTCCCTCACTTGCTTCTCTCTTTCCTTTCTTGCCCTCCCTTTCTTCCTCAGTTCTGTCTCTTGCCTGTACTCCCTCTCTCGCCTTCTCTCTCTCTCTCTCTCTCTCTCTCTCTCTCTCTCTCT